>NC_081543.1:39641323-39768204 GCF_901000735.1 Corylus avellana | reverse complement strand
TTATTTATTTATTTTCATTTACTTACTCGTATTTACCTCCATTTTTCTTTAATTTTTGGCGCATAAACAATATTTAATAAATTGACAACAATTTTTCAGGGCTATAATAACAGAAATAGGAGGAATTCCAAGGGTGCAATTGGATCTTAGCCCTCAGAGTTTTGCAAACCTATTTGACAAAGCAGTTGGTTTTAAATTGAACCCTCCATTCGACCCTTACTTGGACTCAGTCCACTATCTCTTAGCATCTTATGCTATCCCTTAAGTAGGACTCGTGGGTTATGTTGGCACCATTCCAAGCCTTACCAAAGAAACTTCTCGAAGCGTAAGAACCTATACCAATCCTATTAAATTAGGAAAAGCTTAAGCTAATAAAAAAATAATTGATTTAATTATTTGATTATATTCTAAGTGATGAAGAATGGTAGTGATTGATGAGGCAAACAATTATGAGACAGCCCTTGTGTGGCTTACCTATCTAGACCCAAATTACTATTTACCCTTAAAGCTTAAATCATTTTTTTTCAACCATGCAAGTATCACCCTGTAACTAATCAATACTCCTTATTTGTAGTTGGTGGCGTTGTTTTTGGGCGGGGAATCTGGACAGGATGCGGTTATAAGAACATTGCTATACAAGAGAGCCGACGAGAAGGTGTTGCCATATAACATGACAGTAGCTACGTTTACGAACAAAATCTCTTGGCTCAGAGACAAGCTAGGCATGTGTGGCAACAAAGATGAAGGTGTAAAAGTACCTATCTCTCTTGCAGTGAAAAATCGTACGCACAGCAATGTCCTCTCCGCCGATTCTAACTCCCGTTCATATGCTCGGACACTGCCGGAGATCTTGAGAATAATATATGGAAGTGGCAACGAGTATAAACTTGGCGGGTTTTATCCTAATGGTGGAGGCGGGAACATTGCAAGAAGCTTTCTTCCAAAAGCTTAAGAGCCTCTCTACTCGAAGCTTGCAATGTTAATTATGGTATTGTGGTGTACCAATAAATTGATAGGTGGATGGATGTATATTACAATAAAATCTATGGTACTAGCTTTTGTAAAATGCCATGAGCCATCGAAAAACGAAAATATCTTACACAACATTGACATGTGTAGGGGTGGGCAAAACTCCTTAACTTGCGCCGCCCGCCCGATCCAGCCCAGCCCGCCCGGTTTAAGTTTTTTTGGCATACACGGATTGGGAAACATCAGACCCGTGCGGGTCGGGTCGGCTCGCGGGTATAGGATTTTTTAAGAGGCGGGTACCCGACCCGACCCGCCCCTATATGTTTAAAACCCTAAATTCCTAATATGATATCCTCTATTCCTCTTCCCCCTTCCAGACTTCCTCTAATCCTCCATTCTTGATGGGTTTTAGTCCAAATGTAGTTTTTAAAAAAGTTACAAAAAACCAGTTTTTAAAAAAAAAAATTACAAAAAACCAGTTTTTTTTAAAAAAATTACAAAAAAACCAGGACTTAAATTGAAATTGATAGCCATTAAAATACCCGACCCGCCCCGAGCAACCCGAGCAACCCGCCCCGAGCAACCCGCCCCGTTCTACCCGAAACCCGGCGGTTTTAGTGCATATAACCCGGGTAACGGGTAAGGGTTTATCAAACCCGATGGGCACGGGTCGGGTGGTAAAAAACTCCAAACCCGCCCCGAACCGACCCGTGCCCAGCCCTAGCTAGCATAACCTTAAAAGGAAATACTTCAGCGCATAAATGGTCAACTAGGTAGCGACCGCAATACTCCATTGGCCAAATGAAGTGCTGCAGCCATTACAAAATTGGCCAATAGTAGTGGCTAAAACGCTAAAACACTGCACAACCATCGGGAGATCACTAAGATGAATGGCACAAATGTGAACAGTTATATATAACAAATTAATCAACTACAATATGAATGGGTTTTAAAATATTGTCCATTTTCTTTAGGAATAGTTATTCTTCTAATATTTTTAGAGGAATAGGAAGGAAGTAGTCATTCCCTAAAAATAGATATTTATCAAATAAAAGAATAATTATTTTACAAAAATAATCTTTTCATTTTACGGACCTACTCCAACCAAACGAACCCTAAATTGAATTTATGGTTGTAATGGCGACAGTGTTCGCATTAAAGATTCAAACAGTCAATCTTTCGGCCTAAATGCATTTTCAGTAGTTTTCTTATTATTTTTCTTACATTTAAAGATCAAAACTACTTTTTACTTCCCTATCTACATACACTTCACAATAGCTTCTATTTGTCATTGAGGAGTACTAAGTTTATAAACAAATTTTATAGAAAAATTTTTACAAACTGATGTGGAACAATATGATTAGATTTTCAAAATTTGAACTTATCTTATATCCAATCATGTTGTGCCACATCAATTTGTAAAAAAAAATTTATAAAATTTATTTGTAAGCCTAGCATTCCTCTTTATCATTCCTATACTAATTAAACATCATTTTTTTTAGCTTTTTGTGACTTTTTTAACATTTTTTTTCTAAATTTAAGGAAAAAAATCATCTATAGAAAGTCTGCTATGAATGCACTAAAACTAGAAACGCCTTTGCTGTTGGTGAAAAATTAAAAATAAAAAAACGCCTTTATGAGGCGTTCCTTGAGGCTTTTACAAAAATAATCTACTGTTTTAAATTAACGTTAAAAATAAAGAATTTAAAAATTTAAATAAATAAATAAAGTCGTGTGTGGGATGCCATTTCTGTGTCCTCGGTTCTTTACTCGAATCATTCAGCTTCAACCCGTCGCTTTTGTTCGAAGTCAGTCGATGTGCTTTTTCTTGCCTTGAAATTTTTACTTAGACCACGAAAAAGTAGTAATAATAAACGTAGCTACTGTAACGGCAAAAGAAAGATGGATATAGACCGTATTTGATAATTTGGTGGATCTGATTTGGGAATTGGGAGGAACAGAAGTAGGCAGGAGAAAGGTGGGCTGTGCTTGCCCGTGGGGATTACTTGGTAAAGCATCAAGAATCGAATCGAATCGAATCGAATGGGTTCTTGCTATTCATCAATTACAGGAAAGAGAAAGGACACGGTGGAAGTAGTTATGATAGAGGCTGCTGCTTCAAACTCTTGTACGTGTGCGGCCATATCATCAATTTCTATTTCGTCTTCCGCTGATAACAAGAAGAAGACTAAGAGGCAGAGTTCGGGGAGGTGGAAAAAGAAATCTGCTGCAGCTTCAGATGAAGGTGAGCTGCTCCGTCAGATGATGATTCCCGAGAATGAGAGGATGGTTATGAACGGCGCCAGCAAAGTCGCCTGCTTATATACCCAACAGGGTAAGAAAGGAACTAACCAGGATGCCATGCTTGTTTGGGAGGTTAGTGCTGGACTGCTATTCCATCAATCATCATTAGCATCGTACGTTTGATTACAACTTCTGTTTTCACAGTCATTCTTTTCTCTTTTAGAACTCTATTATCGGTTATATGCACTGATTACGGTACAAGTTTGAGAACATCTTGTCAATAATCGGCTCCAAACACATAGCGGAGGAAAGAAAAAGGCCATACCCAAATCCTTATTACTGTCTCGCATTACAATTTTACAACTATTTGAACAGTTTTTAAATTTCTTAAACTAAAAAGGAGCCGTATTTTTCTTGTCTTCTAATGGTGACATGTGTTTAAATGTCACATTAACCCCATCTATTCTTATCTTACCGGCTTGATTTCCAAAAAAATATCAACAATTTTATATAGTTCTAAACTAATATTCATTTTTTTTCCTCTGAGCACATTTTTTGCTATTCCAGTGGATGCAGTTGCCCCCACTAGACACTATCTAGCTCCGCCCCTTCAGAAACATGTCTTTTAAAAAGTAAGAACATAGTTCAAAAACCAGTTAGGCTAATGTTTGAAAACTTTTTGGTTAGATGCTCTAGCGCATTGTTATAATAAATGTTCTAACCAATTATGTTGTAGTCTTTTAGGTGTTTTCAGTTAAGGTTTTGGTCAAACATGATATGAACTTACCCATCTGGTGTCCAATGAAAAACCCTAGATTATGTGCATTTCACATTATACAAATGTCCCAGTTAAAGCACATAGAATTGCAGCTTACTATGCTTCAAAAAAGTACCCTCAAACAAGCAGGCCTTGATGTTGTTGCATATCTTTGTTCTTTCCTCTGATTTTAATTTATTTATTTGGAGAGTGGCCTTGTTCAAAAGGTACCTTATGTTCTAGGCAAGGAGACGCTATTTAGTTGACACTCAACCATCATGTTTATGTACCATGCACTGGGTTCTTGTGATTTTTTTTTTTTTCCTGTGCAGGGTGTTTTGTCAAAAACTATTGACAAGACACCCTGCAAAATGGCCTTTATTTTACTGCACAAAACAGCCTACAAAACATGGACACGCCATGATGTTCATGCAAAACTATTTTTATTCTACTCTTGTTCAGTCTCTTGGATTGCCTGCAAAATGGCATTAATCCTTCTTCATTACTTCACTAACAACAACTTACTGCTTGAATGTTGTGACATCATTTGCATTTTTTGTTTTGCTGTTCCTTTAGCTGCAGATGTTTTGCTTTTTCTAATTTCTCTCAATGGTCTAAATATATGACGTCTTGGTTGGCATGTTTCTACCATAGAATTACAGTTCAAGAAGCGATACTATATTTTGTGGGGTATTTGATGGTCATGGTCCTTTTGGTCATATGGTTGCGAAGAAAGTCCGGGATTCTCTTCCACTGATACTATGTACTCAATGGAAAACCAAATCCAGTGGTGACCAGAGCAGCCTTTGTAAGACTGAAAATGATCATGAAAGCATGAACACAGAGGAAACTGCATCTCAAAACATGGATGATGAATGGTATGAGACGTTGGAGGTCGAAGCTATCGAAGAACTCCCTGAAATGTATATGCCACTTAAGCAGTCTATGTTAAAGGCTTTCAAGCTAATGGATAAGGAACTAAAGTTACATCCTACGATTGACTGTTTCTGCAGTGGAAGTACAGCGGTTACTTTATTAAAGCAGGTGATTCTTCAAGAAACTCGAAACAATTTTCTGGCACATGAATAAATATCGTTATATCAGATATGCCATACAGCTTTTGGAATGATGTGGGTTAGATATTCCTTCCACAACTAGGTCTTTTTATCACTAAGTATATTAATTTGAACTTTGCATTGTTAATATCTTATGTTCTTTTTATCACCAATCATACTTAAAAAAATTTGAGTATGATTGTTATTTTATTAGATATATTGTGGTAAGACTAGAAAATTTATCTGTTACATGAGTCAGATTAACTTTGTAACTTACTTGCAAACCAATTGATAAATTGCAATTTTTGGAGCATCTTTATTAGTTGAGCAGAACTGCGTGTTTAATGTATAATGTAATTGTTGATGTTAGTGATTGATTGTTGATATACATTGTTGGCCCACTTCCGGACACCTTAAGCTTTTGGGACTTGACGCTGGCTAACAGTGATATGTGGCTATGCTAGTATGTACTTTGAAAAAACAATCTTTTGCCCTCACACATAAATTTCCAAATGATCCAGTTTCCCTAAAATTGGTGTGGATACATGGTTTTTCAGGATCAGGATGTTGTGATTGGAAATGTTGGAGACTCGAGGGCAGTGCTGGCGACAAGAGATGAAGGCAATTCTTTGATTGCTTTACAATTGACTGTGGACTTGAAGCCTGATCTTCCAGGTCTCTCTCTCTCTCTCACGTGCACACGCGCACCTATGCAGAGACGCTCTCTACCTCCTCTTTGCCTGTAAACCAAATATCAATTAAAGGCTCTGGAATCTTTTCTGTGAGACATATCTATTAACTACTGATAAAAAATATCTATAGGACTTGAAACTCTTGTCCTTTCGGTATTCAGGGGAAGCTGCTAGGATCCAGCGATGCAGAGGAAGGGTCTTTGCTTTACAGGATGAGCCGGAGGTGGCACGTGTATGGTTGCCTAATAATGACTCTCCTGGTTTGGCGATGGCTAGAGCTTTTGGAGACTTCTGTCTGAAAGATTTTGGTTTAATTTCCGTCCCAGATGTTTACTATCACCATCTTACAGAAAGAGATGAATTTATTATTCTTGCCACTGATGGGGTATCTTTCCCTTCTTTCATTCAACTAGCCACATTGTTGGAAAACTTCTTATTCTTACTTGGTAGCTTTCTTGTAATTTGGTTCATTTTCTTACTAGCCAAGTGCTATATTAACATGCCTTGGTTTTTTTTACTGCATTTTAGCCATATTTTCCATACTTATGTTGCTACTTTGCGTTCTACAATCTTTAAACCTGGTTGGAACGGTATGTGTGAATTTTTATTTAGATTAAAGTATTAGATGGGAAAAAGCCTGCCAGGAAGTGTGTGCGAGTCTCTTTTCTTTTACTTGTTTATTTTCAAAACCTATATCAGTGTTATATTATCCATTCAACGCCGATGCAGGTATGGGATGTCCTCTCAAATAAAGAAGCTGTAGACATCGTGGCTTCAGCCCCTGGTCGGTCAACAGCAGCCAGAGCTCTTGTGGACTGCGCTATTCGGGCATGGAGGCTTAAATATCCCACTTCCAAGAATGATGATTGTGCTGTTGTATGCCTCTTTTTAGAAGATGTACCTGCATCCAGTGAGGCCGTGGCAAACAATGATATGAAAAAGACTGCTCAAGAGACAATGGAGAGGGTGACAGTAACAGATGAGAAGATGGGGGGTTTCGAAGTCAATGATTCGAAAAATTATTTTCTCGAGCATTCAGGTACACTACGAGGCTCTGAAGAGATTATGCCCGCCTCTGAGTTTACAGAAGAAAAGGTTTCTGCAAAGTTCGAGTCCCAATCTAAGAGGAGCCTAGCCGAGTGCATCTCTACTGCAGAGGACGAGGAGTGGTCAGCCTTAGAAGGTGTTACCCGGGTTAACAGTCTGCTAAGCCTTCCCAGGTTCTTGTCTGGTGATAGAAAAGCAGCGAGTTGGAGAAAGTGGCTATGATACTCTAAGTGCTTATCAAGCCTTCATTTTACCTCAGCAAAATGGAACTTCAATTATTTTTTCATCACCATCAAAACCCTGTTTTCAAGGAATATTATTCATGGCAGAGAGAGAATCTGTAGGTTTCGAACTGCTGATGCAGATTGGCAGGTACCAGAGAATTCCTAAGAAGTCAGTGAGCCATCATATGTTAGGACTTCCATTAGGTTGGGTGTAATTTTCACTGGAAAAAAAAAATGGCCTTGCAGGTTTTGTTGGTAATAATGCTCTAAGGTACACTGTAGTTTGGTGAAATCAAAGATTTGGCTATTAAAATACATTCCTTGAAGCAGTTTACTAATTGGCAGGGGGGAGAGGTCTTAAAGCTTTACGCTCCCGCTTGGCTTTTGTTGTGATCAAGAGCTGATGATCTATTAGACATAGACCATTCTGGTGTATGCCGGTAGTTTACAATTTCTAGTGTCCAACATTGTTAAGTTTATGTAATAGATTTTACAAGTGAAAATTACTGCAGTAGTGAAAATTACTGCATAGATGCTGTTAGCCAAAACAGCATCGTTTTAGCTTTAGTAGGTCTAAACAAAACAACATCGTTTTTAACTTTAGCTGACGCCGTTATAAAACTACCGTCACAGACTCACAGCAAAGTTGCAGGCAGCACGTGAATTTGAATTTGATATAGAGTGATATATATTTCCGAGTTTCCAACCCACCGTTCCACTTGCTCTTCCCTTGTTTTCTTCTCAGATACCCTTCATTTCCTTCATTTCTTTCACCCTGTAATCCTTGAATTGTTGCTTTCTGTGATCTTAATCATCGTATTTCGATAATGGGTTTTTCGTTTATGTGCTTAGATTATTGGACGGTGCTGAAGGAGATCCAAGATTTGTGTAAGAATTCCTCGTTGGCTTCACCGGTTTTCAGATGCAGGGCCGGGCTGATAGTTTTAGTGGAAACTTCGTACCCAGAAAAATATTTTCTTATTTTGACCATGTCAACACTAGCGTAGAACTTCCTTGTGGATTCTTGAAGAATTTTCCAATTAGTAATTGCAGTTAGTTTTGTGCCAGAATTATATGGAATTAAGGTTTCTTCTTTTTTTCTTTTTTTTTGGTGTCATCTCTTTTGAATTGTGCTTTGTTGTTGTGCTTGTGTGAAATTCAGATCGAATTGCAATGGAAAACTGTAAAGGAGTGGTGGTAGTCTCGGCAATCTGCAACTTTGCTGTGACGGTAGTTTTGATAACGGCGTGAGCTACAGCTAAAACGATGATGTTTTGTTTAGACCTACTAAAGCTAAAACGATGCTGTTTTGGCTAACAGCATCTATGCGGTTTCACTACCGCATAGACGCAAGATCCTTGCCTATCTAGAGCAGGCGGTTACCATCTGCTAATCGATGATTATGGCAGACTAGCAGTTATTGAAGGCCAACGAGAATCCGGCTTCCATGTGCAATGAAAAGTTTGTAAGGCACCGATGCAACCAATAGTTTTTTAAATAAAGGGCTATGGGATGGTTCGGCCATATAAAAACACATAATATGATAAATATAAAAGCAAAATAATATGAAATAAAGGAAAGAGAGAAACACAAATAGATTAAGGTCTACATCCATACATTAAAGCCTTAATAGGTTACATATTTTCTTGATTTATACTTTGAGTACAGCTCTGTTTATATAGTTTTACATGTGATTTGAAATATTTCAAATACAAATATATTCCTTATCTAAATCCCTTGATTTAGGAATTGCAATTCCTTCTTCTATTTTTTTTTTCTTTTTTTTTTTTTTTACGCGGTAGGCAAGCAATGGACCTCATAGATGGTTTTCATCTCTAATACATGTTAAAAATCAGAGAGAAAACTATTAGAAATTGGTCTTGGGCCTAACTCAACCCAAAAGCTAGCTCAGGAGTTGAGGTTTCCCCTCACTCTTATAAATGGCCCATCTCCTTAATACCCAGGCAATGTGGGACTTTCAACACGCCCCCTCACGTGTGGCGGGAGAACATCCAAGCCAACAAGTGCGACAATGGGTGATAGTAGGCCAACACCAATTGGGTTAGGCTCTGATACCATATTATAAATGGGTCTTGTGCCTAATTGAACCCAAAAGCTAGCTCAAGAGTTGAGGTTTTCCATCACCTTATAAATAGCTCATCTCCTTAATACCCATGCAATATGGGACTTCCAACACACCCCCTTACTTGTGGCGGGAAGACATCCAAGCCAACACGTAGGACAATGAGTGAAGGTGTGCCACAGCCAATTGGACTAGGCACGTGTGGCGTCTTAACATAAACAGTAGACAGGACGGACTCAGAGAGTGTAGCATTGATCCAACTAAGGATAGATTGATCCTTCTTAACCCAAAGGGTATAGAAGGATTAATTTCTGGCTCTTTTTTGTTGGAGGAGGCGGGAAGATGTGTTGGTGGGCACGGTTCTTTACCATCAATGATACCCACCAAGTCATTGGCCTTAAGAACAGGCTCAATTTGCGTTAACCACTGAATGTAGTTACTGTGATCTAGTTAACATAAACTAGATGAGACACGTTTGGGAACGTGTATGAAGTAGCCGTCATTTAAGCGTGAGCTTTTAGAGGAGCTCTGATACCATATTAGAAGGGACTAACTCAACCCAAAAGTTAGCTCAGGAGTTGAGGTTTCCCTTCACTCTTATAAATGGCCCATCTCCTTAATACCCAGGTAATGTGGGACTTCCAACAAAAACGATTTGAGGAGAAAAATGAAGTAAAGAAAAAAAAAATTGCAATCTAAGATCTAACAATTGGCCTTAGCCTGTTAGCTCTTAGACCATATAGAAACACATAATATAATAAATATAAAAGCGAAATAATATGAAATAAAGGAAAGAGAGAAAGACACACAGATTAAGGTGATTCGGCATATAACCTACATCCACACATCAAAGTCTTAATATGCTACATATTTTCTTGATTTGTGATTACACAGCTCTATTTATAGAGCTTTACATGTGATTTAAAATATTTTAAATACAAACATATCACTTAAATTAGGGTATCTAAATCCCTTGATTTAAGGAATACAAAATCAACATTTATTCCAAATGATTTATATCATTACCACCCCAAAGGCCAAACAAAGAAAAAAAATTTTTAAAAAAAATTGTTTGGCCCTTGGGGTGGCCTGGCCACCCCAAGAGCCATGGGGTGGTCCGACCACCCCTGGCTGGCCATTGGGGATGGCTCAGCTAAAAGGGTTGGTTCGGCCACCCCCTATTTTTTTTCTTTTTTTCTTTTTTAATCTTAAATAATATTTTATTATTATTTTTTGTTAGTGAAACGCGTGTCATATTTGGACTCTAAAATTTTTGAAAATAAATCCTAGCCATAAACTAGATATTCTCCAATCCAAAATAGGATCTTATTCCGGGATGTAGAGGGTTTTGGTTTTACTGGGAAGAAGGAGATTATAAATGGGAAGACAGCTGTAAATGGCTTCCTGGTATTGTTAGATTTGGAACTCTTGAAGGGCTTGCAAAACAAGTACTTGGCAGGTACCCGTTTATCCTATCCATTTTTTTTTTTGTATAATAAAGTTTTAGATAATTCATGCATCTAATCTAAAATCTTATTATAAAAAAGCGTTCATAGAATAAACAAGTACGTGCCAGGTACCTGTTTTGCCAACCCGAGAGTCTTGACTCGTAAAGCCATAAAGGTCTTCTCTAGGGAATAGGCTTCTCGGTGATGAGAGAGACGGACCAAACTTCAACAGAGCGACCAAACTTCTAACAAACGAGTTTTTGGGTGAAGAGAGAGAGAGAGGTTTGGTAAATGGCTTTGACTTAAAAAACCCTTAGTTGCGTCTGGGCATCCAAACTTTTCACCTCAACTATGTGGTAGTTTTCCTACCCCATAAAGCTGAATTCGCCAAACCACATCTAAATGTGTAACCTGTTTGGGTTCAGCTGGTTTAAATTTTACTCGAGCTCGAGTTCGAGCCGAGCTTAAGAACGAACTAAATAATTGACTTTGAGCTCGAGCTCATAATAAGTCGAGCCGAGCCGAGCCAACTCGCGAGCTGTCTCTTATATTTAATTTTTTTTTTATATATATAAATTTAAACTTCAAACACTCTTAAACTGATTAAGAAGCCAACTTAAAATACATTAATACTCCAATTGTGATTATAAGTAACACATTGTTGAATTCAATATCAATTACTTAATTTGATATTATATAATCATATGACCTCATCAAATTATATCATATGATTAATGATTTAAATTACTATCATATTAACTTATTATCTTTTTTTTTTTTTTTAATTGAATTTCTTCTCGAATGGTAATGCTCAAACTCCTAAGTCCTAAATTCCTAATGATCTAATGGTCATACACTCATACTTAAATTATATGATTATATTATCTCACAAATCACAATTCATATTAATATAATAATAGAGAAGTGCTAGGGAGCTAAACAAATGAACCCAGAAAAATTTTCAAACTGACATAGCAGACCGTGAGTAGCAAACAAGGGAGGGAGAGTTGCATTTTTTTAATTTAAAAACCCTTGCCACGTCAATTTGAAAAATTTTCTGAGTTCATTTGTTTGGCTCTCTAACACTTCTCATAATAATATTATCTTAGATCTAAGATCATGCGATATACGTTTTCTAAGTATAAAGTATCTAATAATGCTTTGATTAAATACCATATGATTATATCATATGATATAATGATTAATAATTATATCAAATATTTATTATTATTTACTATATATATTTTATATTTCTTATATGTGTTTATATAATATACATATATATACACAAATGACACATATATAAATAACAAAATAAAAATAAGTTATATAGTATATTAGTATATTTGTTATTATTGAGTAATATTGACTATACATTGTTATTTGTTACTTAATAAAAATATACAAGTTTTCACCTAATAAGCAAGTCGAGTCTTATCCGAGCTTGCTCACGAGCGCGCTCGCAATCCTAACCGAGCTGAGTCGAGCTTGCTTCGTTTAATATTCGAACTACGATTTGTGTCAACGAAACGCCTCATTTAATAATCGAGTTGAGCCGAACTTATACGTACGAGCCGATCCCAAGCTCGCTTGCGAACACCCCTACTGGCTACTGCTAACCGCCTGCCCACAATCCTAGCATTCAAACTCCAAAACACAACATATACATCCACAATCACAACAGAAAATTGCAATAAATCAAGCCCTAATTCAAAACAAAGGCAACCTCAGAACACCCAAGAATTTAATTCAATCTCCCGGTCAAAACAAATCCCACAAGTCAAAACATTCAGATCTAAGATGCAGTAAAATAAAATTGAGAGCCTTTTTATCATAATATGGTGAAAACTAGTTTTTACAACTTTCAATAAAAAGTTGGCGAATTAGATAAAAACATAAAATACAATAAAGATGAAAACATTATTATTTTAATTCAAATTAATCTCATGAATTTGTTCATTAATTTAAACCCAACGTCCACCACTCACCACTTAACCCTCACCCATCTCCGAGCTCTCAGCATCTTAGTCTCCAAAACCAACTAAGATGGTGGATCCAATGGTCTTATCAATGGGTATTTTTGTCAAGAGAAGAAAAATTATTTGGTGTAAAATGCAAATGGTTATATTATTTTTTTGGTATTTCAAGCTAAGATATATGCTTCTTATTGAAGGGTGCAAAACAAACAATTTACACCACGACTTGATTGAAGTTATTCTCAATAAAATTAAAAACTCATTTGGGTGTGACTTTTTTGGTATTATTTTGTACTATTTTTTACTAAATTCAAAATTGCGAATATCGAAAAAAAAATGTTTTTAAAATAATGTTTAGATAGTTTAGAGAATATGAAACAAAAATAAAAAAAGATGTTTGAGAAGATGAATTAAATTGAATATATTTGATAAAAAAAAACAAATAAATAAATAAATAACTAAAATTAATTTAAATTTTTTTAAAAAAATTATCAAAAAAAATATGTTCTAGTTTCGCCCTGTGGCTCGGCCACCCCCAAAAATCACTCGGGCATGGCTCAACCACCCCCCATTAATTTTCGGGGTGGTAGAGCCACTCCTGTCACATCTAAGATTAGGTATTTAAGATCGTTAGGCTTAAGGTTTTGTGTAAAGAAAACGACTAAAAGAAATCAAAACCAAAAAAAAATTACCTTCTATTTCGCTGAAAGCAAATTTAGAGAAAAGACAAACAAAAACTGCTACAGAACGTAAATCTTATTGCTCGCTCGCATCGAGTCTAATTTTCAGTATGCACTCATCTAAGTAGCGTAAATGCATAATTCTACTGAGCCCACATTGAGGCATCCAAAGAACTATGGACGCGCAATATACTCGCTAAATCTGTCCCTTAAAATTCATTAGTGTTTTTGAGACTCTGACATGCTTGAATAGTAAACACGCCGATGATGTGGCAAATACTCTTTTGCATAACGTACACACCTTATGCTTAGAATATTTAAACCGATCCTACTAATTAAGCAAAATGGTGATTTTTGTTAGTATTCACCAAAAGTGGGTGAATTCTAGTCATTTTTCGCTTATCAAACGAATAAAAAATAGTAAAATTGCTCTCTTTTTTCTTTTCTGTTTTTTTTTTTCTTTCTTTTTTTTTTTTAAAAAAAAATTCTTTTGCACACTTAAAGGCAAACGTTCATTTCTCTGCAGTCTGAACCATTTGACGAGAACTGAGAGCACATATGACATTTTAAAAAAATTATGACCATGAAGAAATTTTTTTTTTAATATTATTATTAAAAAAAAATATGACCATTAGAATAAAACAAATATTTAAAAATATGACGGCAACGAAAACATAAAATTTAAAAATATGACCGCTAGAATAAGACAAATATATATATAAATAGAGAAATTAATAACTAAAATAGTGAGACTGCTGAAGTGCTTTAAAAAAATAAATATACATTATATTTTTCTATTTTAGTTATTTTAGCCAGTAAGACTAATGAGAATGCTATGAGGGTCTTATGAAAATCGTTTGTAATATGTTTCTTATATAAACAGACCCTGGAAAGCAAACTTTGTGTAAATTATAGTCTTTTGGTGTGCTTTTGCTGCTGTCATCTCACGCGTATTATCCTTCTTTATAATTGTTTGGTACCGTGTGGGAATGAGTTAAAAGTGGAGATTCCTTTGCTGTATTTTTTTTTTCCTTTTAAATTGTAATAACATTATTTTTATAAAGTTTCTTTTGCAATCTATGTATAATTTACTATTTAAAAATAAAAAATAAAAAATCTATGTCACTCAACCCTCTTCAATTGCCATCACTTTTGTAATATTTTCTTAAAGTTCAACTTCTCTCAATTTAGTATAGGGGTGAAAAAGTGGTTACAGTTAGCGGTTATTGGCTAAAACCGCTAATTGTAACCACCTCCGCTAACCGCCTAGGCCGTTAACCGATGGTTAGTAGTTAACCCTTTTTTAAAGAAAAAAAAAATTAAAAAATTTGTGCTCGGCTCGACTCGCCATTCTCCTTGGCTAGCTAAGATCGCCTGGCAGGCAAGTCGAGTACTCAAAGCTAAGCTCTTGCCTCACCCAACTTAAATGCTTAACTAAGGCAATATTTAGAAGATTAGGGAATGACATGTGCTTTATATAGATGAGTGAAGGTGGAAGTGGTGGTTTTTTTTGGATGTGGGACAAACAAGAGGCAATTGAAAACACTTGTAGTTATCCATGTGGTTCTGTGGGAGTCTGGGACAATGCCAATAGGCAAATTGAAAACCTCACTCCTCATGCGTCAGTGTTCTTAGCTTCATGCCCAACTCATATTTTTAAAAACTTAATATTACATTATATAACATACAAACAATATATTTTTATTGTATATTAAATAAATTATATACAATTAATATATATTCACTAATGTTACTTAATAAGTAATATATATATATATATATATATATATATATATATATATATATATATAGCGCTTAGTGGTTTTGAAAACACCACTAACAACTTCCAAAAACGGTTAGCGGTTAGCGGGCGGTTATTAACCGCCGGTCTTTTCACCCCTTTAGTATATCCATCTTTTAATTGTTTGTTGTTTCACCCATGTGAACTTTTTCCAAAATACCTTCATTTGTTTTAGAGAAAAAGAAAAATTGCAATAATTAAGGCGTTGGTCCGAATTTAATGATATTTGCAAAAATACTCATGTCTCAATCTTTGCAAAAGAATTTAAATATTTTTTTAAAAAATGGGGTATTTTGGAAATTTTGTTGACATTTAATGGAAAATCCTAAAAGAAAGGGATATTGAAAAAAATTAAAAGTTTGATACAATAAATTGAGAAATTTTAAATTTTATGAGGTACATTGCAAAAGGGATGATAATTCAAGAGGGTAAGTAAAGTGTTCCCTATAATTTATCATGTATATTATATCATATTAATTTTAAAAATTGGGGTATTGAGAGTTATGAGTGGATTCTGAAAATTTTATGATAATAGCGTTTACTGAATTCCAAATGGAAATATATATATATATGGTGATACACAGTTTTTCGAGATGATGACATGGCACGCCTGGAAGAGGTGTCGACAACTTCGAGGATGCTTCAAGCTAGATACAAAGAACAAACAGGATTAGAGCCCCCGATGGTGTCCCGGCGGGGGAGCTCCGATGCCTAAGTCAGAATGTGAGGAAAGAATGTTTAAGGAACCAAAGTTTCAAGACTAGGATTGCGCTTACCTTTGATTGAAATTGAGACTTATATTTATAGGTATAGAGTAGAGTTTGCTTCCCGCACGTCTCGGGATTCCTATCCCTTGATATATGTTTCGCAGTTATTTGATAAGGGTAGGAATCCTAGGACAAGTGATAAGGTTTCAGTTTGAATGAGATAACCTTTTGAATTTGAATAGCTACTTATCCCATTTATGTAGGGGCGGTTATCTATGCTGTAGAGATCTTTTTCGAAGGTGAGATAATGATCACTTGTGTTAGTTTGAATGTTGGCATATTCTTAGTTGTAAAATGACTGATCTACCATTGGCTCTTGACTTTACCTCTAAGGAGTTGAGTCTCGGGTTCGACATCCGACTCCTACCGAGGAGTAGTCTCGGACTCTTGTTCGAGGTCTCCTCGGTTTATTAAACCTCCTCGGGGAAAGTTTGTCCGAGGCCTTGTCGGGTATGATGTCTTGCTTAAGTCGGGTTTGGGACCCGTTGGGCATTATGAGCTGATCCATGGCCCAACAGTTAGGCTGACATTTGCTCACCTTTGTGCCCAGCCACTTTTGGCACAAAGATGAGCAAATGTCATAAAAAAATTCAGAAAAATTCCGAGACAAACTCAGAAAAATTTTCCAAAGAAGAAAAATTCCGAGTCCGAGAATGAACTTCTGAGACAAACTTAGAAATTTTTCAAAGAAAAATTTCGAGTCCGAGGAGAAATTTATGAGTCAAAAATCCGAGGAGCAAATTCGAGAAGCAAAAAATCCAAGGAGTTCCATCCTAAGATGCGAAGAAACTGAGCTTCCTTATTGCTCTAAATATTGAGCTCATAAAAAGCCATTTCACAATTTATAGGGTATCATGGTGGACAAAGGGAGCTCATTTCCAAGAAGCGGAACTTGCTTTTGGTGGCTTACAAGAACGTGATCAAAGAGCGTATAGCCTCATACAACCGAGCATCACTTCGCCTCTCCATGGCCGAACATCGCGTCGCCACTCCAAGGCCAAGCTTCGCTGAGCTTCGCTGCTCCCTACTGAGTCCATAATCGCCTTACCCTCGCTCACTATCGCCGGATCTTGCCAAAAGTTCACGTGATCCCAAGATTTCCTAGGAATCCGAACAAAAGGATCCCGAGAGTCACATATCCAAGAATGGGGGGTATCTAGTTTGAAGATCATCTATGGAATTTGAAGAAACGGCTTGGTGAGCGCAAATAAGGCAGTCATCCCAACCAGGGTTGGATCGAGAAGCGTTTCGGCTCAAGTGCAATAATGAAAGCCTCAAGCTACACCTTGACATGCTATAGAAGAAGCAGGACTAGCCCCAAGAAATCATGGCAGCATAATAGGAGTGAGCGGCTCGACACTTCAATCAAAAGAGGCTCCTTGGTGGAACATAGCCGAGAGACATTCCCTGAGAACAACTTGGTGAGATACTCGAGGCGCTTTCCCGAGGACATTTGCGAGGAACACAGTCGAAGAGACTATAACTCATTCTCTTTTGAGAAAAACAACCGAAGTTTTCCCAAGTCAAAAGGGAAGTACAATCGAAGTTTTCCCGAGTCCAAAAGGAAATACATTCGAAGTTTTCCCAAGTTTAAAGGAGACACTGCCAAAGAGCTTTCCCGAGATCAAACTCGAGAAACATAACTAAGGCACCTTTCCAAGTCTAACTTGTCAAGAACATAAATCCTTTAAAGAAGGTGTGTTCGAAAAAGGTTAAACAGCCTCAGAAAAAATAACCTATCAAGAACGTAAATCTTTCAAAAAAAGGTGTGTTCAAAAAAGGTTAAACATTTCCTGAGGCCTAACACTTGGCCAAAAGTACTCTACCGAGCAATCACAGGTAATTCATAAATTACTATCAAGATTGCTAGGAGTGATGCATAAATAATATCATTGCAAGCAAATGAAATGACTAGCGATTTGATCAACCCAAAAAGTCGTATTATTCCAAGTATATAATTACAAAACATAAAGGCCAGCTTCGGGAGCTCTAGGGCTTCGGTCGCAAATATGCATAAGATTCTTGATGCTCGACCAGCTGGACAAGTCAGCCATGGGAATCGGGGGTAACTGTTATGGATAAAATCCACTATGGGTCCCACTATCTCTCAACAACCCTTAATTATCTCATAAGGTCTTACATTATCCCATAAAGTCCTACGTTATCTCAACTACTTCACATTATCTCCCCACTATTTCAAATGATTCTTCAATCATCTGAAGGAAGAAGTTACAGAGATAAAACCTTAGAAAAGAGAACTCAAGACATAGGTAAAAGGGATTGATCATTTATTTTCTCAATGCATAGCTAGCTCTGGCTACATTTAGACCCCATGTACGACTGCTAACTTAAGCATCGGAGGGTCTACGGAGCCTTCCCTGAAGACCCCTTTGACGCTCTTATTATTTTGTAGGAGCCCGAAGATTGATGATCACAGACGCTTCGAAGAACGCGAAGATCACACCAAACGAAAATTGTTGAGAAAAAAGCATGCATCAACTATATATATATATATATATATATATATATATATATATATATATCATTTTGTATATATATATCATTTTGTTGTGCTTTTGTTCTCTCTGTTTTTGGCATGATATAATGTAAATGAAAAAAAAAAAAAAAAAAAGAATTTCTTTAAATTCACTCAAATAAATGTCAAGTATCGTCTAATATGTAAAAGACACATATTTTCTTTAACACTCTTGATAGTTATTAACTCTACTTCTACTAATTTAGAAATTCAAACATGTTAAAAAAATTAGTAGAAATCCAAACATGTTAAAAAAGCTGACATTTATTAGAATGACTTAAAAACATTTCTTCCAAATTGAACATTTTTGTAAAAAAAAAAAAAATATATATATATATATATATATAATAGAAGTTAAAAATCCCCATCCCGACACAAAAGGGAATTGGTTGACTAAAAACACTCGCTGATTCCAAAATTCAAGATAATATATAAATTCAATACTTTTGCGATGATTGAAATTCATGGGGAATTATATGAGTGCAATAAGTGCCTTTCTGCGTTACTGTGCTTTACATAAATATCCGTATGTAAGAGTGAAAGTTTGGAGAGAAAAAGCTGCGGATATGAAATATCTATTGTCTTGTGCAAGCAGACAAGGGATCTTCCTGACCTCTCATTGATCTGTTTACAGATTTGGACATAGAGAGGGTAGGGGGAAGAGAGAGAGACCTGAAATATTCCTATCATCGTTATCATCATTATTAGCCAGCTCGATTGGCAAGCAAATTGATTGTAGTGGTTTGCTAGTTATTTATAGGTAACTACGACGTACGCGCGCCTTTATCGGATAATCCTAAATTCTAAGAAACACAAAAAAGTACTGGAGGAAACAATTAACATAAGAGAGATGATAAAGACATAATTTTTGTTCAATTTTTTATTTTTTTTTATTTTTTATTTTTTATGTGGTCTTTTTTTACAAAAAAGAAAAAAAAAAATTTAATTTTTTTTTGAAGCAATAACATCTTATACGGTTCTTTTTTATTTGGTATTTTTTTCTTTTCTTTTTTTAATGGTCCTTTTCTTTATAACAATGACCATTTTTTTTTAAAAAAAAAATTATATAAAAAAAAAGACAATTTTTATGAAGAAAAATATAATTTTTTTTTAAAAAAAATACCGAATTAAAAAAGGATTACATAGGATGTTATTGTTTCAAAAACAATTTATATTTTATATTTTACTTTTTTAAAATAAAAAATAAGAGAAAAATTAGGTCAAAGTTATGCATTTATCATTTATCTTAAGAAATTAATGTGAAATATCAACATTTTATTTTATTTTATTTTATTTATGGTAGTCATATATGGATGGTTGGTTGATGCCTAGCCTGGCGAAGTTCTGCAATATTGTAAGTTCACTCCAGCAACTCTGTGTGATTCATAATAATTCATTGTTGCCCTAAATTCTCATGGCGCAGGACAAGCTTGCCCTACCTGTGCTTGTAAATTGTAATTGGTCCTTAAGAGAGAAAAAAAGAAAAGAGCAGCCATTTACGCGCACGTGCGTGGACAAAAGGAGTTGTAAGAGGACTTGATTGCTTGTGTTAATCATCCATCATTTCTGATTCTGTGTAGGTACCGCTGGCAGCAAAAGAGGGAGAGGTGGGGTTTTCTGCAAGTAAGTTGAGCTCTGATTA
Source organism: Corylus avellana (assembly GCF_901000735.1). Classification (NCBI taxonomy): domain Eukaryota; kingdom Viridiplantae; phylum Streptophyta; class Magnoliopsida; order Fagales; family Betulaceae; genus Corylus; species Corylus avellana. The sequence continues at coordinate 39,748,283 of NC_081543.1, read as the reverse complement.
CATATCAGTACCCGGCCAGGAAAGAACCCTAAACAATATAAAGCATTAATTATTGATACCCGCTCGGCCATGTCCAGCAGCCAGGCACTGAGCACAGGCCTAGGGTTTATGGGTTTCTCAATTTTCAAAGCTACCTTCTAATCCAAACTTTTTGTCTTTTTAATTTTCCTTCTGCATAATATATAGAAAGAGTATATATGCCTAGCTAGGCCAACCAGCAGTCGCACTGCCGTTGTTCCCTTCTCCACGTGGTCAGTAAGTCAGTTTTTCCCTTGTCCATCTCATTCCTATTTCCTTTCCTATCTTCTGAAAATTGAAATGAAAAGCCACCCATGCCCAATGTCCCAGAGAATCCAACAAAGAGAGACAAACAAGGGAAAACGAGTGTCAGCGTTAAGCGAATATAATGTAAAAGTGAAATTCCACATTTAAGGCTTTGCGTGTAATTTTTGCTGTAGCAGGGAAGAAAGTAAGAAACTGCTCCAGGGCCCAGCATTCCCTTTTTTTACTCTTCCCTCTCTCTCTAAACCTCCTACACTCTAGGGTTGATAGAGTTGATGAGATATTAGCATTTATTTTTTTATATACATTATTATCTCAATTATCTTTTTTAACTTTTAAATGTAATAAATTTATCACAATTAAATTTGTAAACTCATGTAAATTCTATAAAAATTAAATGATAAATTCATTCATTCATTATTTGAGATGTGTGAAAGATGGTTGAGAAAATGACTTTTATCATTTCTCTTTTCTTTTTTCCCATCCTTTTTCTAACATATTTTACTATATAACACACCATATTTCGTACTTGTTAAATTATCAGAAAATCCCAGGTCAAAATTCGGACAGTTGATACTTGATCCTAATTACGCGTAGGCAAGCATGCATGGTGATGTACATTATATTTGGAGCTAGCTCACCGCCTTTACTCGACCAGCTTTACAGAAAATCATCCTAATGAAAATTAATTATCGCTGAAGCTATTAATTTAAATATTATGGAAGGAACACATGAGAAGATACATGGAGATGGAGGGAGGTGTTTCCATTGAAAGCTCCAGAAAAGTTATTAAGACTTGCTCCTACCTGCAGACATAATATTACACCCTCTCCTATTCCTATATATATATATATATATATAAAGATTCTCTGCACGGGAGTGGATCGTTCTTGAACGGTTGGTGCTGTTTTCGGTATTTCCATTTCGGCAATCAATTTTTTTTTTTTTTATTTATTTATTTTTAAGCGGGAGAACTTAGCATCTCAGCTCCAAATCCAAAGTAAGGTTTCCCAGAAAAAGGTAATGGTTTTTGACGCGCGTACCAGGTTCAATATACCTTTGTTTTACAAGCAGATCCTCATAATGACTTGTATCTAGGCAGTGGCGGAGCCACATAGGTGTTTCGGGGTGCCCTGAGATCTAATTTTTTTCTTTTCCCCCCAAAAATTAAAAAAAAATATATATATTCCAAGGATGCTACTATGTATGGTAAACTTTAATAATGCCTAAACTTAATACATATGTATGGTAACCCAAAAAAAAAAAAAAATCCTTATCTAATACATATGTATGGTAAACTATAATATTCATATGATTGTTTATTTTGTTGTTTAATGTTTATAAACTTTGATTGTCTCTTACGAGGTCGTGATTTAACTTGAAAATTTTAGGTTCATGAATAAACTTTAGGTTTATGAATTGATTGATTTAACTTGCTGAGAGTTTCAATTTAAATTTGATACTTGATGATTTTGTACTTCTAAGAGACTGTAAAGTGTAGTTCTAGACACTTTTTTTTTTTTTTTGGTATTTGTCTTTTTGATATATATAGTGCCGATATGTTACATTTCTAATATATTAATTTGAGCATATATTTATGAATTTTTATAGATATTTTTTTGTGATGTATATATTATGTGAATTACCAAATTTTTAGGGTAGAAAAAATTTTAGCGACACCCCAATATAGATTGTCTGGCTCCGCCACTGTATCTAAGATTTGGTTATAAAAGATACATGATTCCATCTTCATGCGAGGGATGATTTAGCCACCCGGCACCTTTGGATTATTTTTATTTTTATTTTTAAATGTTAGTTTTTTAAATTAATTTTTTAGTTTCTTAAGAAAAAAGGGCATTTTAAAAAGAATGACAAAAAAAAAAAAAAAATGGTCACATGCAAGGCACAGAACCACTTTTCCATCCAAATTGATAAGGTAACTAACGGAGTGACTTTTTTGACACAGGTTAGTAGTTTGATGGACCATATTAACACACTTTAAACATCATGTCTCTTTTGAAAACGGTTGTTAGTTGATGAGACTTTTTTATATTTGTTCCCATATATGTATAAAAAGATTTTGAGTTGAAGATTTATTTATTTATTTTTTTTATTAAGTGATCATACTAAGTTGAAGTTTATGTTGGAAAAAGTCTAATTTACCCTTTACTTATTTAATTTTCAATGATCGAACTATCAAGTGTCATTGGTGCATGATTGTCAAATTGCACCGACACCAATTAATGACTACTAGCTGAGGAGTTCGATTCGCTGTTGCTCCCCCAAATTTCAATTGGAAATGCAAATTCTACGGCATTTGAAATCCTAATTGCCATCATGGATTTGTTTCGTAGGTTTGAGTTTCACAAAACTCAAATTCAATTATTGGACGTATGAACATTTAATTTAACATAATAGCTCCATTTTTTTTTTTCATTTGTTTACCATGAATCGTTAATTTCAACATAAACTGGAGAGAGAGAGAGAGAGAGAGAGAGAGAGAGAGAGAGCGTAGACCTTATGGTTCTTCATTTCGTAGCCTTTGGCTGAGACAATGACTCAAAGCCTCTGAGGATAGTGATTGTGCAGATCAGTTTTGAGGAAGGACTGAACGGAATCGAAAAACCCTACGCAAGGAATTTTACGTCACAAAGTTGTAATGTGCAAGGAATTGAGTTTCAAAGAGGCGAGGATTTCGAAGGGAGACAGGAGGCCGGCAGTTTCTCAAATACCGACCAACAATGGTCAGTTTTTTATCTCTGGATATTTTGCCCAACCCTAATATCCAGAGATAAAAAAGTCTCCATGTCACATTTGCTAGCTAGGAATAGGAATTGGGAATCAGCTTTGTTGTGCTTATTCCTACTGAATATTACTAGATCTTGTGATTTTATTTTATTTTTTTATTTTTTTTATTTTTTACATATCCACGCAAGGGAAGGGGAAGATGGATTCGAACTAGTGACCTCCACTTCATGAGGCATGGTCCACTGCTGATTGAACTACCCCTTAAAACTAGATTTTGTGATTTAAAAATCAGAAATAATCAAAATTATGAATGTCTAAGGGTTATATATATTAGTTAATAGGGGAAAATTCACTTTACACCCTTGAAGTTTGAGGTGTTTTTCAATTTGAACCCCAATGTTTAAAAATTTGCAATGTACTCCCCTAATGTTTCAAAAAATTTCAATTAACACCCTCATTTACTAATTGCCGTCTAAATACATAGAAATTGCTGGCATAGGAGCAAGTGAGAGGCATTGGCTCATTTTCTTTTTCACTCCAACACCCACACAACACCCACAAGGGGTTCAAAAGGGGTTGACGAGAAAAAAATCAAAACAAGTGCTGAGTTTTAATGAGGGCAATTACGTCATTTTACTAGTTAGGTTGGGTGCAAAATTGGAAGATGCATCATAAAAATCCCACGTGAGATACACGTGATGTCATTTCCGTCTACTTAGATGGCAATTAGTAACAAAGGGTGTTAATTGCAAATTTTTGAAACATTATGAGGTACATTATAAATTTTTAAATATTAGGGTTCAAATTGATAAACACATCAAACTTCAAGGAGGTAAAGTAAATTTTTCCCTAGTTAATATAAAAATTTAAGTCACAAATTTAATTAATATATATATGGGTAGAATGAGAAAAAAATATAAATATAAATTTACTGATAAGTCTATGATTTATAATATTATCTTATATTATGTTCTATATTTGTTGTATTTAATTACAGAAATATTTTTTAATGTTATAACTAAATTACATATTATTTTCAACTAAACAAAAATATAGAATTTAACTTTAAAAAGTATATAAAAGTTGTATATATCAATATTTTAAGATACATCATTAATACGTCCCCAATGAGTAGCTCAATCGGCTGGGGATCACGCCTCATGATATTGTGGTCACTAATTCGAATCTCTCTTCTTCTCTCCTTGTATGACTCGTAATCTTGTATGCATCATTCTCTTCGAATTCCCGTACTTCTCAATAACAAAACAACTTGATACCAAAGTAGAAATGACTTGCAACCCATTACAACATGACTATGAATAGTATATCTGAAGTTCATAGCACCAACTTGAGATAAATTAATCTTCACAAACTCTTGATTTATTTGCATAAATTTACTCTCCATGAATTTTTTTTCTTCCAAAAATGATTAATTACTTCTTGCCCACTAAAAATTAGATTTGCCTACGGACAAATTTGTTTAGAAAAACTTGATAGAAAATTTTCATTACCAAAAAAATCAACAAAATTAATTTTCTCAAGACTCATTTGAGATGCCTCACTCTTTTGACTTTCTTCTAACATAATTAAAGTGAATATCATTATCTTCCATAATTTTTATAGTATCAACTGAAAAATTTACCTCCAATAGATCATCTTTGTTAGGATAGATGTCGTAAATCGGTAGGAAGTCTCCATCTACTAAAAAAATCACTCAACAAATTCATTTTCTTCCTCCACATGAAATAGATTTTGGCAGATAGGTTTAAGACTTGCTAGCTTTAGTCAAGGCAGCAAGCAGCTAGTCTAGTGCTCCTTCCGTTGAAATCTCACCTCTAGCTGTTTATCACTTGCTACCTCTCATTGCATTCAGACACATCGTCAATGATTGCATGTCTTCCTTCATGTTTTCCTCTGCTTACCATAGCAGGAAAGTAGCTGGTTTTTGATACTAATTGATGCTAAGTGAGTATAGTAGGTGGCAAAATTAACAATTACAAGAATCACAACTCTTCGATATAAATCAAGATCGAAAACTCAATGATTTGACTGGAAAATAGAAGGAAACTCAATCTTAGGGTGTTTCTTACTGAAAGCTGATGAAAATACAACATAACTTGCGGTTTAAGTATCCTTATTTGGTTTATATAGTAAACAAGTTGTGAACTTACTAAAAAAATAAAAGTAAAATGAAAAGCTGCGTTCTCGTTCAAACGCCAACGTCTCCTCCTGACTTTTTCATGAAATCAAACACAACTTGGTCCACATCAAATATTAATTAATGATTAAATCAACAATTTTTTATTGGCTTAAGGTTTTAAGATAGCTTGTGATTTAAAATGATATTAAAGAAAATGTCTTTAATTTGAATCCACACACGAAAGAGTGTTAAAATATTAATTAAATGAGTAAATCAACTATTTTCTATTAACTTAAGTTTTAGAAATAAGTTGTAATTCATTTTATTTTTCAGCCAAAAAATTGCAAATCTTGATGAAAAGGTCTAAAATGACACTTAATAAAAGTTGCAATTATATAAATTATTCAAGCCAAAAGGTCAATTACAGAGCAGTACCCAAGATTATATATATATATATATATATATTAATTGTACAACTTTCTTGGCTGCTCGAACTCAAAATTCAAAGAATCCGAATAGCAAAGCGAAGCTGCCCGAGTGAACAAGTGATAATCATGATTTCTCCCAGCAATGGACATGGATATAACAGTAGCAAAACCAAATTCTAGAGAGTAGGGAGCTGGACCGGGTTCAGTTGACTTTGCCGGCTTCTTTACACCAGCATCGGTTTGCTATTAATTGCTTATTTATTTATTTATTTATATAATAAATATACTATATGTTTGTCGTAGTGGGAGGAGGAACAGTCCTGCTACTATTACTAACCACTACAAGTATTTCAGTTCTTCTCTGTTCCTGGCAGACATTAATGTTCTGTCACAGAAAACCGCTTCATCATCATCTTCGATCATTTATATCACGTTAAAGCAAAGAAATGCGAACTTCCCCCCAGATGTCCTGGCCTTCTTCTTTTATCTTGTCGTATTCGTATTGATATTGATATTGATATTTCCATTTCCATTTTCATTTTCACCGGAGGAACTGAGAGGGAGAGGGGGAGAGAGAGAAAGAGAATACACGTGAATGTCCCTTTCTCTCCAACCCTAGCTATTCTCAGTTCCTTGCTGTTTCTTACTGATATATATGGGACTCCCCCAAGATATAAATAGGTGTACCTGGTACTAGCTAGTATTGCCACTGCTAGGACTGCGCCTGCCCATAATATATACACTTGTGGAGAGCTAATTAATTAGTCGGCGATCGATCAGATAATATGTTCATGGCATCATTCAATTCTTCCAATCATGATCTACAAGAAGAAGAGGACCCCAGCTCAGATCTGCAATACCACGGCCACCAGCTTATTCCCGAACCATCTCGAGGGGGTTTTACCTCAGCACTGCCAAATGCAATCCACATGCGCCAATTACTCATTCGTTGCGCTGAGCTCATATCTAGGTCCGATTTATCCGCTGCTCACCGCCTCGTATCCATTTTGTCCAGTAGCTCGTCCCCTTATGGGGACTCCACCGAGAGGTTGGTCCACCAGTTTGGAAAAGCCCTCTCCCTCCGCCTCAATAATTGCTGCGTAGGTGCTACTGGTGCCAGTAGTAGTAGTACTGCGACCATGGCCACCATCACCACCGGTGCAGCATCAGCACCCACGATGAGGATGATGATGATGATTCCTCCTGCGCCGGTTACTGCTGCTACTACAGCTAACAATAATATTATTATGAATGCCGACACAGAGCCTGCAGCAGAGAAGGCTCTTCAGTCATGCTATCTATCGTTAAACCAAATAACCCCATTCGTGAGGTTCAGCCATCTGACAGCCAACCAAGCCATCTTGGAAGCCATAGACGAAGGGCAGCAGGCCATCCACATCCTTGACTTTGACATCATGCACGGCCTGCAATGGCCTCCGCTGATGCAGGCGCTTGCCGAGCGCTCCTACCCTCCTCCCATGCTTCGCATTACTGCCACAGGCCACGATCTAGACATCCTCCATCGAACTGGCGATCGCCTTCTGACCTTCGCTCAGTCCCTCGGCCTCAGATTCCAGTTCCATCCGCTTCTCCTCCTCGGCAACGACTACGACCACGACCCATGGCCTGTTATTCCTCCCGCGCTTGCCCTCCTCCCTGATGAAGCCCTTGCCGTCAACTGCGTGCTTTATCTACACAAGCTCCTTAAGGACGACACCCGTTCCCTACGCCTCTTCCTCCATAAAATCAAGGCCTTGAATCCCAAGGTGGTTACCATCGCCGAGAGAGAGGCCAACCACAACCACCCTCTCTTCTTGCAGAGATTCGTGGAGGCCTTGGACCACTATACGGCCGTCTTCGACTCCCTGGAGGCCACGTTGCCCCCCAACAGCAGGGAGAGGCTCAGTGTGGAGCAAGTTTGGTTCGGAAGAGAGATCATGGACATCGTGGCAGCAGAGGGAAACAGAAGAAGAGAACGCCACGAAAGGTACGAGTCGTGGGAGGTGATGCTTCGGAGCTCAGGCTTTTCCAATGTTCCCTTGAGCCCCTTTGCCCTCTCACAGGCCAAACTCCTCCTCAGGCTCCACTATCCTTCTGAGGGTTACCAGCTCCAGATTCGCAACGATTCTTTATTCCTCGGTTGGCGGAATCGAGCTCTTTTCTCAGTATCTTCCTGGCACTGAAGTCTATAGCTAGCTAGCTCTTGATCAATCCCGTAATTCCCAACCCAATAAACATCCAGGAATGAAGGCCTTCTTCTACATATCTCTCGCTTTGATCTTTTGCTTCCATCATTAAATTAATCTTCACCCACATATATATATAATCAACAAACAAGCAATGTCAGTTAAAAGTGCGGTGCCTAATATAGCTGCTATATATAACCCATCCCAAATCTAAGTTTCCTCTCTCTCTCTCTCTCTCTCTCTCTCCCCTTACTAGCTAGCCTTGGTCGGTAAACTTGCATGGGCATTTGGGCGCCTTGTTAATCTCTACTTTGCATGAAAATAAACAGATCATAACGAAATTAACAGCTAGCCTTCCATCACCTTAGTTCGATCGCTTCACCATATATGCTTCAATTCTGAGGTTGGTTCTTTCTTGGGTACTGAAACTGATGAATCTTGTATGTTATAGTTGTCTTTGAAATATCGTTTGCTTTTGTCGCCTTTAAATCTCTTTAATTGTATCTTTCTATATGATCTTTTTGGGCTTTAATTAATTATTTCTGTAACCAATTCCTCTTAGGCTTTTTGGAAGACAATTATTGCTAAGTGGCGTATATTTAATTCTCTATATATACTATATTCAATTTCAAGCACTATCTTCCTCTAGAGGGTTGTTTGTCTCTTTGTATCGGTGTGCTGGCTTAATTTTCTTCTTGGACTTGATATTCTAATAAAGCTTCGCTTGGTTGGGGCTATTTATTATTTATCATATATATATATATATATATATATATATGCACTATCTTCTTCTCCTCTCTTAATAAAATAAGCGCAACAAGAAAAAGTGTCTTTGCCGATAATCCCACTCTTGTTCCCCAAAATTCCATTGTCTACTTCAATATATATTTGTGTGCTTTCAAGAATTAGGGATATGCATGAGGGTTCTTGTTTTTAGCACCATGTATCATTAATTTAGTACCCGCATATACCTGTTTCTGTCTATTAATGTTGCACCAGTTATTTCCTAATTTCTGCCTTCTGTCCCCTCAACAAAACCATCAAAGTTCTCAAAATGTAGGTTTTCATGCTCAGCTTGCCTCCTCTAGGACCATCTTGAAAACCCCTCCTGCTGCTAGCTAGGGATCTCTCGTGTCCTGTGTTTTTCCAAGGACCACTTATGTCTTACTCTTGTCTCTTTTACTATTAAATGCCTTCTTAAACCTACCCCCTCCTCCGCCTTCTCATTTCTTATTATGTAGAGATCGATTATCTAGGTTTTTGATAGGAGTTGATGGAAGCCTAGCTCGTAGTAAAGATGCTTGTTGGTCGTCATTTTTTTTAACAACTTGTTTAACGTTGTTGTGTCTCTATATATGTATGCGTACACTTAACAAAGGCAACGAGGGCAGAAAAAGAAAAAAGAAAAAAAAAAAAGAAAAAAAAAAAAAGAAAAAAGAAAAATGCTAGCTAGCTAGCGTCATGACCTATATATTGGCACAACGCTAGTATACTGAAGAGGGGAGTAGAGATGTGCATATGCCACAATAAGCTTTTAGGTTCTACTTTGGTAGCTGACACTGATAAGATGGTTACAAGGCAGAGCGTCACTCACAAAGCTTAGCTTAGCTTAGCTTGCGTGTTGGGAGTAATATGACTGATCAGGCTAGGGTTGGTGCACGCATGTCATTGACAGACATCCATCCATCTCCCCATCTGATACAGACGTAACCTTTTGGCCAACGTGTTTGTTTGTAAGAAACCCAGTTGCTTTTGGTCACTTACATGGAATTGATGCTCTCTCTCTCTCTCCTGCACATGAAATAATTGCAATGATAGATTGATATGTGGAAGTGGTCTATTAAATTTGGATCATAATTAGTCTTGCCACTTTTTTAATTGAATGACGGTAAAGCATCTAAAGCAGGCTAATGTTTATTTGCTGCGATAAGAAAGTGATCTATTTAATGATCCGCATATATGCGTGGGTTGCGTGTGGTTCATATATAGAAATATCTCAAAAACTTATTTAATCAAGTGTTGTTCAAACTCTCCTAGCCTCCGATAAGTGAGACAGCGGCAGCATTTAAAACTCAAACCCAACTCCAACTACCTATTTCTCACCATCACTTCGTACAAAATCCCAAGCATACTATACTGTTGCTTGCTTGATGGCTAACATCTGCGAAATTTGTGTGAATTACGACTTTTATCCGACAGAAGACAGCTGGATGAGTAAAGAAGGAATTTTTCATCATGACAAGCTTAAAAGAAATCGAAATTGTTAGATCCTCCTCTGAGTGTGGGGGTGGCAGGCTCCTACTCGACTCATATTTTTGTAACGTGTTGTTCATTCATGGAGTACAATGCTAGCTACTTTTAAGGGGCCGGGTGAGAAGGTGGTGTGGAGTGGCATGGGTACAAAATATTATTTGGAGGACGGAAGAGGCAGGCAATGGAGGAATATTTTATATTTTCCTAATGTTGGTGTTTAATTATTCGAGTTTGTCTGGCGTGACTCTTCAATTAAGTTGTGAAAAATTGATATATATATATATATAATGGACAAATGGTGCTTCCTGCTTGGGATTCGCAATTGCAGAGATATAATTGTCACCTGCATCAGCGAGAGCTCAAGAGAGATGCATATATCGATGGTGGTGGCTGTGGGTTGTGAATAAAATGAGCGATCGAAAATGAGGTATATGATTGAAGAGGGACAGCACAAACGTAATTATAAGAAATGAACAGGGCACTCCAGCGATTGGATTCTCGTAGTATCACAAGATTTTTAAATATTATTTTAAGAAAAATATTACACTTAATTTTGTTAGTTCCATTTCATCGTATCTATTATTTTGAGAAATGTATCATTTCTCTTATTTTAACGTTTCTGCGTGGATAAGGCATAGGGATAGGAGTGGGGGTATATACTATATAGGTGTAGGTGGAGTTGTAACTTGTAGGGGTTGGATGGGGCCGTGCCCAACAAGTAAAATGAAAAGCAGTCAGGATGTGGATGGATGGGGAGAGACGAGAGACGAGTGTTTATTTTTGGCCGATCGTACATTCGTACTATTTCGCCCATCCATCAGAGCCAGTGCATTGTCCAACCCCCAAATAATTTAGGCTAGTGCGTGTGTGGCGCCTGTGCATGAATTTGGAATAATGACGGTCTCATAGTAATTTCCTTTGCAAGTCGCAGCATTTTGGGATGTTCAATATTGCTACAGAAACATCTCATTTGCTGTGTTTGATATATCAAGAGATTTCAACATATTCGGGTCTCATATCAAACTGCAATTTGCGGACTAATCCTTACAGTTTGCCCCCCCTCTTTCTGGCATGACACAGTCTTGCTCTACACCGCAGCTGCTGACCTTATGTCAAACCCAATCACTGCCAATAAGAAATGCAAAGGCATCCAAATCCTGTCATAGTAATTATTTCAATATTATATGTCGGAAAGACTGTAAACAGGCTCCACTAAAAAGGGCCAAATTTCGGAACCAACTAATTTAAAATTGTTAACTCATTAAACCGCCATTTCAAACAATTTCGCACTCAAACCCCAAGTTGAACTTCAATTTGCAGATTTAAAAGAACGTTCCAGAAATAATTGGATTATATTTGATTTTCCGACGCACATTCAAATATTGTACAAATATAAGCCTTTGCTTATTATTCGCTCTTTTGAGTTTTTTGAGGTTGTGACCGAGGCCATTTATTGAAGTACCTGTAATGTAATCTTCTTCAATTTTTTTTTTTTTTTTTTTGGGTAATCTATTATCACAAAGAAACAATTCATCATTTTACATCCAATCAGAGGATATCAGAAGGCCAAACATACAGGAAGAAATATGTGCAACACTGCAAAGTGCTAATTAAATGTTTATACACCATTTCATTATTAACTTCCTTATTCATCAACAATAACATGGCTCACCTGCGTTTATATTTGTGTTCCTTTCTCAAATTCTTTTACCAAGTACGTTCCTTCTTACTGGAATCATTCCCATGTAAGGAATTATTATACAATCTACGCTCAACAAAAAAACGTTCTTTTCCCAGGTATATCCGTATATAGTCCAAACAGCCCAACTCTTGCTTTCATATGTCACCCCTCATCTCAATACTAGTCCCCGTTATTCATCCACAGCTCCAATCATATAAATATTACAAGGGGAACTCCTTCTGAAGAACATCAAGATTTCGGGAATCACAGGCTTCGAGCATGTCATTCCTAGAAGCACAGCTGCAAAGCAGAAAAAAGATAAAAGGATGGGAAAGACATGGTTGAAACACATAAAGGCCACAAAAAGTGTTCTTTAGAAGCACAGCTGCAAAGCAGAAAAAAAGATAAAAAGATGGGAAAGCCGTTGTTGAAACACATAAGGGCCACAAAAAAGTGTTCTTTGTCAACTATCATACCTTAAAGAAATTCTCAAATATTGCCATGCATTGTCTGCCTTTGGATTCATAGCAAGTGCCCGGACATAGTAACGAACGGACTCCTCGTACATGCCCTAGATGACAAAGTGTAAAAATCACTGCTTCCATGGGAATGATGCCCTTAAACCAACTCAACTGAATTCAACAAAAGCTTTAATCTCCACATATTAAAGTTGGTTATATGAATCCATTTCCAAAGCACAATGCCTTGGGTAAACAACCATACCACAGTAAGCATCTAGCTTTTAAATTTTGAAATAGCTATTGCTTTTAGACAAGGGTTATAAATCCCAAGAAGATATTTAAAAAAATAAAGGACCATCCAGGGAAAGAGAATAGAAATATACAAAACTAAAATTAAATAATAAGTTAAAACTATTGAAAGTTCATAAATAAAATACCTAATTTAAGACCTGCTTTTCAGAATATAGATAATCTAACAACATATGACATAGCTTAGTTAGTAGATAAACTCTATATTTCACATAAACCTTTTGAGTTCACTGCATGAATGTGGTAGCGGAGAAATTCCACAGGTCGATTATCAACTATTATTCATAGAATAAGTTTTAAACGAAGTTGCTTCCCTAAAATTGGGGGGCTGCAAAAACGTGTCAATAAGTTTTACAAGTTCCCCTAATGAATCGCTTTCATACTAAAAGGATCCGTGTAGGCATGTCAAAATACTGCTCTATAGAATTCAGCATTCAATTATGACGTTAATTCTAGCAAAAGAGATTAGGGCAGATTCAGACAGGATGGCATCTTTCACTCTCTGCCCATTAAATGCAGTATCAAAAACAGTGTTTCCCTCATGTGCATGCTTTGTTATGTCTCAATTTTGTATGGCAACAACTAAATTATGAAAAGATTTTGCTACATACATACAGGGCTTTTATCCTAGGGGTAAACAACCCAAAAAATAGTTCTTGAATTATCCTACTACACTTGAATTCGTTGTACAGATTATTCTTTCTATCTTCTTTACATATCCACAAAAGCAATAACAAGTACCAAAAGCTTTTTAAGAATCTAAATAGCCATAATTCCACTGAGCTGCAGTCCTACAGCGTGCAGGACTTGATAATTTAGTTTATGTAAATTAACGTGATAAGTATGTGTTTATGGCTAGCTTAATGTTTTACAAGAAACTAGTTTGTGGAAAATATCAAAGTGTAATCCATTAATTTACATATAAAAGGAAAATATCAATTTAAACAATGCGGTGATGAAATATTAATTGTTATCCATACCTAGCAGCTGGTTGCTATTATTTATTAGTTTGATTCAATTCAAAAGAAACAAAAAAAAAAAAAAAAAATCATTTTATTAATGCCTATTGATACAAAACGATCATTGCTAGTTTTTGGACATGCACTGGTTCATTATGCTCCCAGAGGTTCTCAGGCTTAGCATGCTTTTACAAACAAATCATTAAAACTCTACTTTCTGAGCATTTTAATACCAGAAATACATTTTAAAAGACCAAAAAAAAAAAAAAAGCCAAAGATGACAATGTGATGGAACAACCAAGCATAGAAACAAACCTGGTTAGCATAACTGATGCCCATATTTGCCCATGCACGAACATAATTAGGTTTCAAATCTAATGCCTGGAAACCAGAGACAACAAAAAGATAGTAATTTTATGTTTAGTAACTATAGTTTTCCAGAAAAGATACAAAGAAAATAAAATCATACAATGAACTAAACTAAGATAGACATGAGATGAATAAAAAAACAATGACATAAGGAAATACATTAAACATTATGGTTTCCAAAGAACATAAAAGTTTTTGAACCATCAACTGCCCCTGATGGCCAGCAATGTCATAACATCGAATACATGAAAATGGAAAAGAAGTCCAAATTAAAGCACAAAAATCATTCGCACTCCAATAGGTGTTATAAAAATAATACAAGGCAAGATAGATGACCATGCAGAATAATATCTAAAACCAGCAGCTCAACATTCCAAGTGATGAACTTCCTTTTGACCTTTAGACATAACTCCAGATTAAAGAACAAAAATATCCATAAAAAATCTGCACAAACCCTGCAACACAACTTCTAGACCAACACTACCACATGATAATCATAAGTTACCAAACAAAGCATAACACTCCAACAATTCTCCAAGGCCTCGAGCCTATAAGTTATGTTCAAATGATGATTTCTCCCCCTATAAAAAGGGGATAGAGGAACAACTGATGGGTCATACTCAAGAATGAATGGGAGAGCATTAGAACAAGGCAGCAGGTCAAGAACTAGGCAGAGGCTGATCGGGTTCAATAAAGCAATCGTTAGGGACTCTATATTCTATGGTTAGCGATTGGGGCAGATTAAGCTCTCAAAATAAGCTTCAAGCTAGAAAAAGGTAGAAGTTCCATTTTCTGAATGAATATGGAAGCAGCTACGTGAGAGGTTTGATCTGCCCTGGGTAAGGAGAAATTGGGGTAGCACTACAGAGGAAAACCATCCTTTACAGGGAAAACTCTTTCCTGTCCTTAATCTGTAAAATCACACTATCTGCAGCAGTGTATTGAATTTGGAGGGAGAGAAACACTTGAACATTTCAACACAGGCAAAGGGATCCATCTAATGTTTTTGAAGATATAGTGTTTTATGTAAGGAGTACCATTAATATGCTCCAAAGCCATTAAGAAGACTCAATGAAACGTCTGGCTTCAAAGAGCTTGGAAGTTTTCTGCAAACATTTAATTAACTTTTGTTCTCTCTTGTATTAGTTGGCTTAGAGTTTTCCACTTGGGCCCAGATTCTCTGCCAACTGGTTCACTAGGTGCCAAGACCATATCCCCACTTCCCCAGTGGCCAAAAAGATTGGAACAGAATAGAGGGTGAGATCGTGGGTTGAACCCATGTAAACTACGAATAGAACAAAAAGGTGTCTCAAGCCACAACTACCAAACTATTGTCCACCTTTAATTTTATATCATATTCACATCACATCTTCTGTCTAAGATCATAATTACCAGCCCCAAATGTTCATAACAATGTAGAAATAGCCTAGTTGAACCTAAGACACTTTCGGAACGATTAAAAAGGTCACCAACAAGGGATTAACTTGATGGGATAATTACATAAAAATTACCTTTTGATAAGCCAATATTGCATCACCACTCTGAACACTGTTTGCTTGTGTAGCACCAAGCTTGTTCCAAAGAGAGTAATCATGTGGCTTGAGTTTCAAAGCTGTCTGAAAAGATTCAATGGCTTTGTCATACTCTCTTGATAAATTGTACAAGACACCTAGTACTATATGCACATCAGCATCGTCTGGTGACATTTGAGCAGCTTCATTGAATAATCTAGCAACCTGCACACCACAAAAAGATCTTTGATGTGCACCCCAGAAGAGAAGCCCTAAATAAAAACCTCAGAGGATATAATTAAAACATATAACATGTGACCCCAGCCAAAAAGTGTCCACATAAATGGATCTTCCAGAGTCACAAACAGTTAAGCTTGTACGTATAAAGGCCTAACAAGTATAAAAACCCACAACCAAGCTCAAAACTTAAGATCGTTCTCTAAAAGCTGCAACATCGACATCATTGATGCTGCCCTTCATTTTTTTAAGATAAGTTTTCAATTGAACCATGGAGCCACCAAATGGTCAGCATTGAACATTAGGAGCTTACCGACATGAGTCATGCTCCATCCCTGCCTTGCTCCCTCCCAACATATGTGTATTAAGTTATGTGATTATTAAATATAATACTGAGTTAAAGTTCAAACAAGAATATTTTGTTTACTAAATGGGTACCTTAAATGTCTCAACATGCCAAACAATTCTAATTGACTAGATAATGATTTTGCTGGTCCTGATTGGTTGGCTGCAACCCACATTACAATCAATAGACACTCAACAAGTACAACTAGGGACACACTTAGTACCAGTCAAGGACAATGTGGACAAATACATCTGAGAGCACTCAAAGGAAAAAATATTGAAATCCTACCCTCGGGGAGGACTCAATGAAATCACAAGGCATCTTTTCAATACAATTTCCATCAAACTTAAACACTCCATTTGGAATTGCCTTGCTTTCCATTACGCAGCTTCGCTTAAGGCATCTCATAGGCCCCAGCTGGACAGAGACGGAAACATGGGGGGTCTAAATGGTGCATGCTCTCTTTTTAGGGGAGAAAAACAGGGCAATAAGTGGGGTACTTAGCCATGTCTGACATGTGAAGAGTGGTGTTTCTGTCTTACAGACAGAGCTTAATGTGGGCTGCGTGTATGCGAAGTGTTGTGTTTTGCATGTAATGGGTAAAGCAAGTTTAATAGTGTCTGTGTGTGTGCACGGGCGCTATGCTAGTGAGAAGTGTTCATAGTCGGGTGTCTTTCTCGTGGGGCATAGCTGGTTAGGTCTATGTAGATAAAAATTAGAATCAGCCAGGAATATGCGCTTAAGAGAAAAATTACTATCTTTCTATCAAGATTGCTCCCGCACTAAGTGGAGTGGAATTCAATGTTAATTCAGGGTTTCTGTCTTCCATTTCTTTGTAGACTCATCAATTGATATCAAAGTCAATAGCGACCAAGAAGGAAAAGACTGGGAAGCTACAAGCTGACTGGCATGAGGTGCACCAAAGAATTCACTGCCTAGAAGTAGCAGCAAGGGCAAAAACCCGGGCTACCACTGAGAGGTTGTAGAGGGTAGATGACGCCCTGAAAGAGACTCAAGAAATCCCCATGGATTCCGGCAGTCATCTTGAGAGACCACCCATCATTTCAGCAGAAAAAAGGACTTCTTCATGCACTATTACCAAAGGTGAGGGAGAACCAAACCGTTTTGCACCCCTCTGATATGTTAAGATGGACTTCTAGCATTACTTCAGTTCTAAGCCGAAGAAGTGGCTCGACCAGGCAGCCCAACTCTTCAAATGCCAAAATACTCCATCCTAACCAAGAGTTGCCTCAGCATCCTTTCGCAATCGGTGCACTGGGAAGAGGGGTTGGTCTTGACCAGGAAAAATTTTAATAAATAATTGTTAGCCAGATTTGGCCCAACTATTACGAAAATTTTGATGAGACATTATCCGAAATCAAACAGTAAGGAACCATCAGAGAATTCGAGCAGCATTTTGAAAGGGTCAACTAATTGAGTGGTTGACTGGCCTCAGAAGGCGATTGTCGGTACCTAATTGGAAGATCTTGAAGAGGAAATAGCCATTGAGGTTCATATACTTGGTCCAAAAACCTTGCGGGAAACAATGCGATGGCCCGAATAATGGATGAACACCTCTTTTCTCCAAGGGAACCTCCATGGCCTACCATCCTGAATATGGCATCAACCATCACACTTTGTCAACCATTAGGCAAGTGCTTCTCAATAAAGAAAATCTCATGGGAAGAGATGCAATGAAGACGGGAAAAAAAATTTTGTTTCAATTCCAATAAAATATTCAATTCCAGGCCATTCAGCAATTATTCCTTATTGAATGTCCATTTGTGGTCTCTGAAGACTCTGATTCAGTGGAAATACTTGCATTTTGAAAGATGCAACATGGGAAGACGTGGATCAGCTCTCCAACGATAGCACAAATTTGAAACTTGATGACAAGGTTCATCTAGATGGGTGGCAACTGATAGTTTGCTTGATAGTTATTGTAGGCATGTGTGACGCGTGAAGAGTGGTGTTTGCATCTTGCTTGTAGTACTAAACATGGGATGCGTATGTGAGAAGTGTAGTGTCTTGCACGTAATGGGCAAAGTGAGTTTAACGTCTGTGTGTTCACTGTGCTAGTGGGAAGTGTTCACAGTTAGGTGTCTTTGTCATGAGTGTACTGGTGTGGGTCTATATACATAAAAAAGAGTCTTACAAGTGTATGGGCATAGGAGAAATAGTGCTATCTTTGCACTGAGGTTCTCCTGCCATAGGTGGAGTTGAATTCAGTATTAATCCAGTGCTTATGCCTACCATTTTTCTGTGGGTTCATCAGCATCCATACTTATTAAGATAAGATGCACCTCCCTTTAACCCATTTACCCCCGCAACAGGTAATACCATGAGAAAACAACTAAAGAAAATATAATATCTATAGTGTGGAGTTGTATATATTTCTGTCAACATATCTGTAGTGAGTACTACTGTGACCTTCTATTTCACAATACATCATTAAAGCTGCCATATAAACTTACTCGTCTCTTCTTGCATCACCCCACATCTTTTCTTTCACTACAAACTTCCTGAATTTCTTCCACAAAAAGGCATTTCAATGCAAAAATAGTAAATTATATTGTATCATCCTGTGAATTTTGCCATGTAAGGGGTTTGAAATTCCCCCACAAAAACAGTTTTTAATGCATATGCTGCTACAGATGATAAAAACAGCTGAAACAGGTAAACACACACACACACACACAACCACACAGATTAGAAATTAAGATTTCCCCACAAAATAGTTTCTAAGTCTATCTTACCACAAAGGATAACATCTGTGAGGAAAAAACACACACTAAAACACTTACATCGGCATAATATAAAGAATCAGATAGCTCTGGAGGAGCAAGTGTCCCATACTTCGGGTGATGACGTAACCATCCATATAAATATTTCAATGCAGCTGCTTGCTCAAGTTCTGCATAGTTGAAAAAATTATCAATTCTTTTGGTATTCCATCGTAATTTGATAGTTTCAAGTACTTTTCCCCACAACACCAAAAATTATAAAGTTCCTAACACTAAATTCCAAGAGACTTATCAATAATAAAGTGCAGCAAGCAACCACCGACCATTTGTGTGACTCACGCCAAGGGAAAGAAGCACTTCCAGATTTGTTGGATCTGCCTCCTGCGCACGCATCATGGCTGCTATAGCCTGCATAAATCTAAGTTAAGCTTTATACACATTATTCTACAGAGTAAAACTCAAGTGGTCAGACTTCATAAATAGACAAGATTGAACAACACACTAAATGCACAAAACTACTCAAACGGAAACCAAATTAAGACACAACTCCTCAATTTATATCATTTCCAGCAAACAAATGTATTCAAAAGATAGTCATGAGTCCCAGTTGATCAGGAAATCAAGTGCCAAAATAGAGAAAAACACAAATTTTAAGTTCATACAGGCCTTTCTAACAGCCACTCTTTCTTTGTCTCTTTTTCTTCTATTTTCTTCAATTGAATGAGACCCCATTTTATGCTCTATAGGAAAGATATATTAATAGTACTGTTATCTTTATTTTTTTTTTCTGTTTTTATTTGTTTCTCTTTTTACGGGAGGGACAGATGAAAGGGAAAGTTGGAAATTAGGAGATGCACAATCTATATTTAAAAAGTTTATATCTGTATTGATCAAATATTTCGTAGTTTAGAGATGTTAATATTGCTTCTCAAAGTTGACGTTTGATATTCTTGTGTTCCACAAAAAGGTACAAACATCTTTGTGCTGGTAAAGAAACTATAAAAGATATGCTCTGAATGGGCCATGCAGTAATATGTACTCTGAGAAGCTTGTACAGCAGTCTAATAGAGCAACAAAGTCCAACTATATCATATTGTTAGATAAATATGCAAACATATAGTAACTGAACAATTCAAGATTGAGAAATCAAATAACCTGTTGATCATCGTCATTCTCTGCATGTGCTATTCCAAGTAACCTCCAACCTTCAGCATTGTCAGGGTTTTTCAAAACTTCAGCCTCTAATGCAAGCACTGCTTCACTCAGAAGACCTTTGCGGAACAGCTCTTGGCCTTCTTTTAAGGGATTGGGGTGACCGACATAAGGATTCATATCGGAGAAGACATATAATCCCCTTGAAGTGTCTGACCGCTGCTTGGCAGCTACTTGCTCATTTAGGTACCTATATTTTTAATGGCAAAATGGATTTTTCATTATGACGAACTTATGTGCTAAAAGAGACCCATCCTTTGGGCCTACATAAAAAAAGGGATAAGATCACTTGCACCATTTTCGACAATGACAAGATTAATTACAAGTGAATGCAAATTATGTAGAAACAAACAACAAGAAAGCAAAATATGGAGCCAGTTAAGCAGATATATGGTTATGATAACCTTGAAAAAAATAAGGGCAAAGGGAAAAAGTAACAAGTCTATTACTTGAATATAAAATCAATACATTTGTAGTTATTAATAAAAAAAGAAAGAAAAAAAACAAAAAACAAAAACAAAACATAGAGTAATTCAACTCAACATGATTCATAAAATAGTAAAATCCACTCCTTATTAGTCAAACATAATCAGTATCTTCCCTTTCTTTAGCAACAACAATATAAAATACAACACCCAAGTACAGAGAAGAATGTGTTATCATTGTTCAACATTATATTTCTTCCAGGAGGTCAACTAGACTTACTCATCATAAGCATTCGCCCAATTATCAGCAGAATTCTCCCCCAAAACCCCTTCACCAACCTGATGCTCAAATTCTTCTGCCCAATCATGGACATGCAACTTAGAGAATTCATTGACCCACTGATCATCAACCGGCCCATGTCGCTCAGCTTGCATAGCAAACTCATTCGCCCATTGATCCGGACCATGAGAAAGCTGAAAGCACTAGAATCAGGTAACAGAGACTGGAGGCAAACTGAATCCTTAATAAGATAATTTAATATATGAACATAGACATAATCACACACATATTTTAGAAGTCCATGTAACAAGACCTATGTCGCGTTTGTGTACATCCCCTAAGATAGGCAGTGCCCTTTGTAGCACTCACAAATAAATTGTGCTGCCTAGATTAAATTGTGCTGCCTAGAATGTCCCAAATTTACTTCCAATTTTATTTATAACATGTTAGGACAATTGTCTTTTATCCAAACGAAAAGAACAATTTAAGATACAACTCAAATGGTCATTTATAGCAGATATGAATGAATAAATCTTATGCATTTCTCAAAATTTACCCTTTTAAAGTGCACTATAATTTTAGGATTTCTTCTTACCATTTCAAAAGTGGGAAAAGAGGTTGATGTACAGTTTCACTAAGTATGAAATCATTTTCCTGTCTCCATGCATCAGAATATGATTGTTAAATATATCATTGAATTTGTTATTTACGAACATGACTGTCATATATATTTTGGTTTCACAATTGTTGATTCTGAAATTTTGCAAGAGTAAATTTTATATGCATGCCATATATCAATTGTATATGTATATCCTTCTATCCTTCTAATTTTTAATGTCATATGTTGCCTTCTTTCTCAAAGCTAAATTATAAATACCATACAAGATAACTGCAACTATAAGTTGAACTATAACCAAGAAGTTTTATCATTTAAAAATCTATGATTGCTATATATAATTTTAAAATTCAGAACTTGTAGATGTATAGATTTGTGTGTGCGTGCGCACAGATATACAAGTACAGTACATGTTTACATGCATGTACAGGTATGCATATAGATACAATACAGAGAAACATGTGTGAATGTGTACTCTGAATGTATACAAGTACATGCACATCACTGATGTTACATGTAAGTTGACTGCATCGACCAAATTTATGCTTGACTCATCACATACAAATTCATCAGCCCAAGCAGGACTCCTGTTGTATTGTTGTTGGTATTCTGCGGCCCAATCCCCAGTTGCAGGTAATGCACTCTCCTTGACTTGATTATCATCAATAATAAGTTCACCACGACTCATCTTTGACACAAACTGAAGAAACTTTGAGTTCTGTATGCCACAAATTGACGTAGATAATTGAATACTTGCAAGAAAACAAAGCCAAAAGTATGAACAACAAAAAAGCAAACGAGCATGTGAGATATATCAATGATAACTAGGCTTAGGACCTTTTGACGCATTACATGGATTTGGACCAACCATTTGAGTGCTATCATTGCTCTATGTCTTAACCATAAATCAAATTTATTATCATCCTCCTAACAAAGAGGATGTCTACATGTTTTTGTACCCAGTACATTATAGCAACCTTAATCATCTGCAGTGTTGGTAGAGAGAAAAATACCATGCACACATTAGTCTGCCTGGATATTTTTTGACTGGCCAAAACTTAAAAAAGGGGCCACCCACATGTAGAAGGGACAGTCCCAAAGCCGGCAGCTGTGCCCTAACTCAGAGGGAAGGAGTAATTTTTTTATTATTATTAAGAAAGAGAAATATTTCCACAAAAAAAAAAAACACGAGGCTTATAAGTTTTAAACTTACGAGTTTGCAGAACATGTCAGATTTTGACACATGATTAGGAATTAAGTTCTACTTTAATATATAGCAAATCAAAACTTTCCCCTTCTAAAGTTGCATCTTCTTTTCCGTCAGTCACATTTCAATTCATGACATCATATATATCATATATATATATATATATATATATATATATAATAGCTGAATCACTCTTTAGAGGTAATCTAGAATTGCGACATGTGGCGTGAACCCATTTTTTTAAAGGCTAAACCGGTTTTCTAAGGCATAATTTTTTAACCGGTTTTTTTAAGAGTGAACTGGTCATTAAATTAGCTTATTAAGAGCATTTAATTATATTTCAATAATTTTCCTTATATGTGATTTTATTAAGTTCAAAATTTTAATGTACAATATTATTTTCTCATAATTTATTACTCTCCAAAACTATATAAAGACAACATTTAAAATTTAAAAACATACTCCATTAACTACCCATAATCGGCTAAATTTTCATTAATAAAAACAAAAAACAAAAAATTGGTGCTATTTTTTAAAAAAATCGTAGTATATATATATATTTTGATATATATAGTATATATAGTATATACATATCGTAGAATATAGTATATATAAAAAACCATATGTAGGATTTTTTTTTTTTTTTTTTTTTTTTAACAATATATAGGATTTGGTGCTAGGAAATTGGAAACGGATTACCAAATGCATGAAGAGGATCACAATCCATATCTGATTTTTTTCGAATGTTCAAAATTATATGCGTTTGATTTGTATTGAAATATTATAGATATCACACTAAAAATATTAAATATTCCTGCTAATTTTCTATATTATAATCCATGTATTCTTCTTACTATTTTTTTTTTTTTTTTTACTTTTCATTTTAAATCATATATGCTTATGCGAACAAAAGATTTAAACATGTTTTAATGTATATGAATTAAAGTAAAATAAAGGCTCTTATGTTTTACGGGATTTTTTGTTTTGTTTATGTGATTTAGATTTAGTCAATTTTCGACCATTTTTTAAAGTGTTTTTATGCTTTTTTTTTTTTTTTTTTGGAGGGGGGAATCTTTCATATTTATTCTTTGAAAAACGATCAAGAGCATAAAACTCTTACATCAGAGAGCTTAAAGCTCTAATAAATCATTGCCAAAGTTATGAGATTACAACATCATAGAGACAAACATAAAAATCTTACAATCAAGTCTTATCTATGACTTCAACATTCACTAACTCATGTCCAAACTTCAGTTATAGCATAGATCTGTTCCAGGCAGACTCAATCTAATACATACGTAGCCCATATTCCCAACTTTTATTTTCTCGACCATGGGAGTAAAACCCTCACACCAAAACTAATCCTACTCAACACAAAGGCCAAGATAAAAGAAAGTGTTTTTATGCTTTTGAAAGCAAAACAAGGCGAACATTTATTTGATTAATAAGCATAAATCAAACATAAATACTTCCAAAACACCAAAGAAATATTAAGCATTGCACCTTATGTGAGGATTGATTTAATTGTGTTAAAGGTTTAGTGAAAGATTTTGTTTTATTTTGTATTCATAAAAAAATATTTTGTTTAGCTTGCTTTGTATTTTTTCAGAATGTTTAGAATTATATGAATTTTAATTTGCATTGAAATATAATAGGTATCACACCAATAATATTAGAAACTAATGCTTTGATAATCAAAATCTACATGTTTTCTTCTTGATATTATTTTCATTTTAAACTACACGCATGAGAACAAATATTTTGACATTTTTTTTAATTTATATGGAATAAATTAAAATTTAGAGTCTTATTTTTTTAATTCATTTGAATGGTTTTATGGAATTTATTTTTTCATTTTTATGATTTACTTGAATATTTTTTGGAATTTTTTGCTTTTGAAAGCAAAATAAGACACCAATGTATTTGATTCGTGCCTAGAAAAGGAATATAAACGCTTTCAAAACATGAAAGAGATAATTAAGCATTAAACATGACGTGAAATGATTTATTTGATTGCATTAAATATTGAGTGAAAGATTTTGTTTTATTTTGTATTTATAAAAAATTGTTATTTTGCTATGTATTATTTTTTAAATGTTCAGAATTATATGAGTTTTATTTGCATTGAAATATAATAGGTATCACAAAAATATTATCACAAATTTCTTCTAATTTTCTATTAATGTTTTAATAATCATAATTCAAATTTCCTTCTTGCTATTTTTTTTTTTATTTATACTTCTTTTTGTTATAAATTACACATATGGGAACAAATATTTTAACATGTTTTAATTCGTATGGATTAAATTAAATAAAATTAAGTGTCTTATGATAGTAATATTTTTTTGTGATTTATACATTCATGCAATGTTTTGTGTAACTTTGTGTCACTATGTTCAGTAATATACTTACCGGTGTATAAATTTAAATGTTTTTTTAATTAAATATGTGAGATATATTTTCATACGTTTTTTTTTTAACCTATAATGAAAGAACAATAAAGATGCATTTAAATTTTAAAATTAAATTATAATGAAGAATCTAGTAAGGCATAGAGCATAGAACATATGCTGTAGTACATGAACGATAAAAAAATACAACAGTATTATTTACAGATACAAAATAGCATATCCTTTATAATCCAGAAATCCTCCAAGCTAAGATAGCTTCCTGAAATGGTAAGCACCCATTTGGCAGCAGTAACAAAAACTGTTTACCACTATTGAAATAGGGGGAAAAGGAAAGAAGAAGCATTTCATGGAGCATTTCTGAAAATACTGAAAGTGAGTCATTTAAAAGAAAAATGAAAAGCAGATTAATGTACTTTCAAAATTGTGGACAAATAAACAGTCAAAATAGTCCAAAAGCAATGAGTAATTAAGAGTATTTAATCCTTTTCATTCCCAGAGCAGTTTTCCAGAGATCAATTCCATCCTGATTGCAACAGCCAAATGGCTCTAACAGTTTCTCTTCCTTGAAGTTGTTACTAGTATGATGGTTACAAAATGTGCATGTGAGTCATCCACTTGAACAACCTTTAATCCAAAGGTCATTTATGTGACACTCCATAATCATCCAAACCCCAAAAACACACATGCACATAATGTCAAAAATTTATGTGAAATATTAATATCATGATACAGCATATAAACCTGAAATTTAGGGTCATCATTTTGAGCTAACGTATTTGCAAGCATGCGAGTCTGCTCCATAGCTAAGTTTGAGATATTTGCACCTCTCATTTGATCAACCAACGTCAACTGAGACTGCACCAGTAATTCAAAAAGAGATATCAATAAAATGTCTTACAATATATACATCGAAGTAGAAAGAAACAATCCTTTGTCATTAGCTCAAAAAATATTTCCCAATGCGATATCTTGGGATACATACAATGAATTTTCAATTTGAAGATATTGCACACTCGGTCATCTTAGTTTGCTAGAAATTCTTTGGCAAAAAGAATACTTTTTATTTTTTTATTTATTTATTTTATTTTATATATATATATATATATATATATATATATATATATATATATATTTTTTTTTATGGATAGTTTAGTATTAAGGCATTGTGTCAGCACAAGTGCTGTTATATTGAGAAATTTAAATTACGGTATGGTGCTCAACTGGTCCTCATAAACCTTTAACTAGGGTCTTACTGAACTTTTGACTAGTTGCATGGGTGCTTAAACAGCAGTTGTACTTTGTTCAGGGTATGAAAATACCTGGGTACTAAATGTTTTTCTTTTTTTTTTTAGGATAACAAGGAACCCCTCTAAGGCAGGGTCACTTCGTGTACCCACTCCTGTCAAATAAACCTCGGATCTGTGTAAGGCACCCCCTCCACACAGATCTGGTAGGCGGACTGGCCCCAAGGAATTATTTGCACTCAAGGAAATTAGAACCTTAGATATGATGGAATGCCACCAAGATCAAGGTCCTTACCACTTGTGCCAACCCCTTGGGGTTATAGGTACTAAATGTAAATGTAAATACTTTCTTACCTTCTCAAATTCCGAGGCCCAACCATTAGCACCATGTTGTTGTTCATATGAGTGAGCCCAAGCATCACCATCACCATGTTCCATTCTCTGTTGGTTAAATTCAGCTACCCATCCATCTGCTGCAGGAGGACCAGGTTTCAGGATACCTTGAGACTCATTCCAATAATCCTCTAGCTCTCTATATCTCCCTGGCAGAGGCCCCTTAGCCTGAGCATTTCCATCAATATCTAAAGAACATAAAAGCGCATTTACCTGGAAAAATAAAAATCAGCCAGATAAGTTTATATCTACAGAAGGAATTGAGCAACAAAGAAAGTCATGATAGGGAGCAAACAATTCTAGCATATGTTCCTGATGCAGATCCCACAATATCATTTGAAAAATTAAATTAATGACTGAGACCAAGACGTATTTGCCTTTAAATCCTTTAAAAATTATTAACAACAATTCTATATTCCAGTCCACCATGAAGAGGCTCTCAAACTTTCAAGAGAAAATTTTTGAAAATAAAACAAATGGCTAAAAAATTAATGGTAATATGATAAAATCAGGCTCTCAATCCCAGATAGTTAGACATGCACCAGAAAATTAAGCTCATTGGTACTTGGCTCGTTCCACAAAAGGTCATTTCAGAGGAAGGATGAAGAAAATCACCAACAAAATTATGAAATGCCTGGTAGAGTGAGGTAAAACCATTAAAGTTCCAAACCTGTGCATTTATAAAATCTTCACTTTTATCTGCAAAAAAGTGTCGGGCCATTATGCTGCTACGGTCGCGTATGCATTGTTTGTCACCTTCAGACAACCCTAATATTGGAAGTGGAGTAGGGCGAAATGGAACCCCTCCACGGCTACTATCAACAAAGGAGTGCAAAAAGCTTGACAATACTCTTTGAGGCGGCCCTGCAGTACAGAGAGGAGGAAAGCAATTTGATAAAACTCACAAGAACATTTTCCTCTATTTTCTGTGCTGCAGATCACTGCTATAGGGGAACAGCATTATGAATCCGTTTTCAAAACTAATTGGGCATCTTTTAAGCTTTCTTCTAACAGGAGGTATGTCTATAGTTGTAACCAACTTAACACATCAGTTATTTATCCTGCAAGGAGCACCCCCGTATTGCCAAAAAAAAAAACACAATCCTTATTCATCTATGTTCTGAGAAATACCATTGTTACATCTCAAATGTACTACTCCGCATTGGTCCATAAGAACCAAAATAAACAACAACAAAAATTCTTCTTGCATCCACAACAACCAAATCCAAGTAACTAGCACCTCAAGAACAGTTTATGGCAGAACCACCAGAACTTTTAAAGACAAAACTCTTCTTGTAGTCATTCAATCTTTCGAAGGTCCATTCCTCCTAGGTTCTCCTAGGACATCATTTGTAGCTTCTCTAATACAACTATTCATAGCCCTCCAAACCAGTGGTTTCTGCATCTATATTTTATATTCCTTCTCCAGTAATATAACATATTATGCGCTATAGACCACTAACTTCTCTTCATCCATCAATTCATTCAATATCTTTAGGAAAAAAAAAAAAAAATAACTGTTACAAGACCACCACAGACAAAGAAATCAAAACCTAATTTAATAAAGGACAAGTGCAACATTCATGTCCAAGATTAGCTCAGAAATAAGTAAGCACCGAAATTACCATCCAAAATTGGCTGTTGAGGCTGAGTAATAGCTGCCCTATCATATACATGGTCCAATTGAGGGATGTGGCTTTGACTTTCCCTACCTAGAGGACCCTGTATCTCATCCCATGCGGCTGCAAGTTCACCCTGGGCTGCAGAGCGGAAACCGCGAAGAAATTCTGAGCCCTGACCACATATAAAACAATTACGACAAGAGCAACTCCCAAGTTATCCACCAAGGAAAGTTCGAAAACTAGAGAAGAACAACAACCTGGGAGTTGGGATCCACAAACGGCTGATCAAGAGCTCCCAAATGGTCATTGGCCTCTGGGTAAAAATGCCTCTCGGAACTAGAGGGTATAGATGTGGGAATCTCCTTTATCTTTTCCTGCATCAATATGGTCCAAATATCGAATGAATTAAAACTACGTAAACAACGTTTTCGTGCAATCATTTGGTTATTTGACCAAAACGAGGAATATTGGCCATAGTTCTACTTCTACGTAAGCATAACAACAACAAAAAGAAGATAAATAAGTAAAAAGGGAGGAGAAAAGCTCGTTCAAATTTTACAAATCAACTCTTCCTTGACACAAAAAAAAATTGCAATGAAAGAACACGCACCTCTATCTTAGAAGAAGAGCCAACAAGAGCGTTGGCTAGAGCACCAAGAGGATTGGACGAAGAAGAAGAGCCGGGAACGGCACAAGCAGCTCCACCC
The DNA here is from genome assembly GCF_901000735.1 of Corylus avellana. Taxonomy (NCBI): domain Eukaryota; kingdom Viridiplantae; phylum Streptophyta; class Magnoliopsida; order Fagales; family Betulaceae; genus Corylus; species Corylus avellana. The sequence goes on along the minus strand of NC_081543.1, from coordinate 39,719,512 downwards.
GTGACAAGCTCACGCATCGCCATAATAATCTCTTTGCTTCAATTATCAACTCTTTTATCTCGATAAAGTTGGGGGCTTCTTCCTCTGATCCCCGCTCTCCGTGGCGGTGGTCCTCTCTGTGCTTTGTTTTCTATTTCATATATTTGGAGTATTTACAAATTACAAGGTTATTTGTAATTCAATGAATCAATGGGTAGCGGAAGGCGATAAAATACTGTTGTCTTGGCCCTTGGCAAATGGCAATTGGGATAAGCCCGTCTTCTGTCTTTTGTGCGTGTGCGGGTGTGTGTGTGTGTGTGTTTTTTTTTAATAATTCGGCTGCTGCACTTTCTCCGTAAATAAACAAATAGTTATGGGCCCTTTCCAAAAAAAAAAAAAAAAAAGGAAATTCTTAGCTGGAGCCCAGTACCTATCCAGGATTGGGCTCCATCCTCCATCTCCCCCTACTCGGCCTCAATTGCGAAAGGGGCCATAATGAACAACTTTATAAACACAACGCGAGCGAAGAAGGGAAAGACAGGTGCAGAAGCCGAAGCCGAACTCTTTCCTACGTAGTTCTGCTGCTACTGGTAGTTTCCGAAGCAAAATCCCAAACTCTGCTCCGCTGCGATCGGAGAGTTTAATGGCGTCATCGTCGAGCAGCGGACTGACATTCAAACTGCATCCACTGGTGATAGTGAATATATCAGATCACTACACTAGGGTTAAGTCTCAGATGCACCCGCCCACAGCGGCCCACGCCAACAACAACAACGGCAACGGCGCTGATGCAGCCACCTCGCCTCCGCCTCCTGCATCAAGGGTATACGGCTGCGTGATAGGGGTGCAGAGGGGACGCACCGTCGAGATCTTCAACAGCTTCGAGCTCCTCTACGATCCCTCCACGCATTCCCTTGACCGCTCCTTCCTCGAGAAGAAGCAAGAGCTCTGTTGAGTCCTCTTTGTGATTTATCTCATACAATTCCTTTCAATTTCGTATTTCATTAGCTCTCTTTAGGGTTTCTGAACCTTTTACTGATGCTGCGCCGTATTCATTCTCTTATCTTATATTACAATGGACCAGATAAGAAGGTTTTCCCCCACTTCTATATACTTGGGTGGTATTCTACTGGCAGCGATGCGCAGGAATCTGATATGCATATTCATAAAGCTGTGAGTTCCGATATTTTCTTAAAGGCTTTATGGTTTCTACTCGTACTCGCTAATAAGCATGTTTCAGAAGTCTTTTATATGAATATCTAATTATGATCAAATACCTGGCGTCCCTTAAATGTTTGGCAATAACAGTTATTTTTAGTCTCGTCTTTTCTATTGTCCTTCGGCAATGTTCTTGGGAGTTAGGAAGGTCTTGCCTTCCGTGAAACCATATCTCTGTTCTCTGTTTACCCTTTTTTTTATTATATTGATTGAAATGCATAAGTGGCTGCATAACCATGGTGACTGCTCATCTGGACTAAGTGATACAGAATTGTCCTGGGAATTCGCGTTAGATCTTTTTTTATCCAAACGCTCAGCATTTGACTTGTGGCGATGCTCAAAAACTACCTGAGGAAGCCCAGGGCTTGGTGCCTGTGACAGTGTATTTTATGTTGATTGTCAATGTCTGATTGCTATTTTTTTCGGTTACTCTCACAGTGGTGCTAGTTTGCCGTGCATTAATGGTGAATCTGTGCAATGTGAGTTTTTTTTTTTTTATTGATTTAATTGTCTTCTTTAATGATTTGACTACTCAGTGCTGCCATCTGGCTTTAATTTGTAGTTTCATTATGGGACAGTCATACTTCAGTCCATGTTGTGGACTGAAGATTTTGCGAATGTAGCTTGCGTTGCACGCCCATTTTTTTTTTTTTTGTAGATCAAGCTTTTAGAAGTTTTCTACAATTTTATGACTCCAATATGCCAGTTTTTTATTCTGCTCTATATCTTTCTTTATATTGTTTCTAGTTGTTTTCTTATATTAGGTTTACATATTTTCATTGTTCATTGAAAACGTTGTTGTGGCATGCGTACTTCTACTTTATGCATTCAGGATACTTTTCGTTGAGTGTAAACTCCAACATATGCACTTATATATTTTAGTGAATCGTAATGAACATTCTTTTGTGACAGTTGATGGATATTAATGAAAGTCCTGTTTATGTTCTTCTCAATCCTTCAATAAATCATGCTCAAAAGGATCTCCCAGTCACAATTTTTGAAAGTGGTATGTAACTTGCATGACCTCTTATTGAATGTGAAATTCTTCTGAGAAATGCTGTGAATATCCAAACATTAAAAAGATAAATCATACTTCACTTCTCACTACTTGTCTTCTCATCTTCTCTTCCCGTTACTTTATTTTTTTCATCCTTCCTTATCTATCTAATTTGCCAAACTTAGTGTTCAATTAATTCTTAATGGTCGAATGATCTGCTGGTGGCCTCGATCAGAGATCAATTCTTTTGCTGAATAACGTGTGTTCTCTACAATCTTTTTTATTACAAAAATTATATGGTATACACATGCTTTTTTTATTTCTTGGCGGGATCACCTTTTTTTATTAGCTTTTCACTTGCTAAGTGCACTGAGGTGATAACTTCTCTGTTCTTTGGGTATTGATCTTTGCAACTTAGAGCTGCATGTCATAGATGGGATTCCACAGCTTATTTTTGTTCGTTCAAGCTACACTATTGAGGTTAGGCATGTTCATTCTTTTGTACCAATTTTGATCTAAACAATACCAACTAGGTTATACATTCACTTTTATTGTGGGTGCTTTAAAGACAGTTGAAGCAGAACGGATTTCAGTTGATCATGTTGCACATCTTAAACCGTCTGATGGAGGTTCAGCAGCTACTCAATGTTAGTGCTCCACTCCCCCTTCTCTTTGTTATTTTTCCATAAACTTGCTATCAATAAACCTCTTTTAGGATAAGGAAGGAAGTTGTATCAACTACATACTTGCTCCATCCCAAAATAAATGGGGTAGTTTCCTTTCTTAATGTCCAAAAATATATTGGGAGTTTCCAAAAAATAAAAGGATTTATCCATTTAACATTTCATATTTCTCTTAAATTTGAATCTACTTTTCTTGGCCCGCCTGATGGCAATTTAGGAAGATTATTATTTCTTTTTACTAAAAATTAGAATGTGTGTCATTTGCAAATTTCATCTATTTTGGGATGGAGGGAATAGAAGTTTTCTTCTTTGTGATTTGTATCGGGTTTGATTGCAGTGGCTGCTCACCTTACGGGCATACATAGTGCCATCAAGATGCTGAATAGTCGAATCAGGGTACTTCATCACTATCTTCTTGCAATGCAGAAAGGTACATACGTCTCTCTCTTATATATAAAATTGGAATTAGTCAAATATACATATGAGAGAAGAAAACAAGTTTCTTAAAACAAAAGAAGATGAGGAAAGCAATTAAATGTCACAATAAAAGCTACCAAAAATTATTAGATCAGATCTCTGAAGAGGGAAAAACATTTCTCTTTAACTCTCACTTTAGCTAGAAAGACCACCTTTGATGTTTACTTCTTTTGAGGACCTCCTTTACTCTTTTCCATCCTATTGATGGCCTTAAATCTGTCACCACTGAATTCAGATAACCTCTTATTGGCAATGATAAGGATCAATCCCTTTCTTGTGTTGTGTTCATTTAAAAGTGTTGATATTAATTGCACTTGTATTTCTGATCACAGGTGATATCCCTTGTGAGAATTCATTGCTAAGACAAGTATCAAGTCTCCTAAGAAGATTGCCAGCTATTGAATCAGAAAAATTTCAAGATGATTTTTTGATGGTGAGTGCTACTGATTTATGGTTGGGATGAACGGGATGTTCATCAAGATAGGCATTGGTGATGCATGTGTAGTAATACTAGCCATAAATCACACGTACCTATAAAAGCAGAAATATGCAAGAATTTCGACCCAAGATACATTATAGACCAAAAGTCTCTCCATATGCAGAAGTGAGTGTTGACTTAATTTTCTCTGATTGTGGTGCTTGAAGAAGAGCGATAAGTGATGCATGGCAGTTGTGTCAAAATAACATGTATATGTGTAATTATGCAAGTACCTATAACGCTTGCCTAATATTAGAATATAGCCATAATTAGTGCCTCCTTTTTCATGTTTCCTATTCTAACATTTTTGTTTAGAGGAGTCACGTGATAATATACAATCAGGAGATACAGTATTTTGGACACACATCTACTACTATGTTCTGCTTGCAAGTGTTTTTTTTTAATTTTTTATAAGTAATAAACTGTTTTATTGAAAAGCGTAAAGGCGCCCCGAAGTATACTAGGAGTATACAACAGGATCACCTAACTAGAAGGAGAAAAGCGAGCAAGAAAATCATCATAACTAATCGATACTAGAAAAACATGTGCAACGGTCCAGAGATACAAAGTATGAAAGCAAGAGGCTAAGATGTCTTCCAATGTCCCCTCCAAATCCTCAAAGCACCTATTATTTCTTTTCTCTCCATAAACACCAAAAAAAGCAAATAGGCACCATCTTCCAAACCGCGGCACTCCCCCTCCTCCCTGAAGACCACCAACAGGTGAGTAAATCCGATACTCGTCTCGGCATCACCCAAGACAACCCAAACCGACCAAAAAAGGCACTCCACAAAGCATAAGCAACCTCACAATGAAGGAGAAGATGATCCACTGTCTCCTCATTCCTCTTGCACATACAACATTTGTTCGTCACAATCACCTGTCGCTTCCTGAGGTTATCTCGGGTCAGAATTTTGCCCAAAGCCGCCGACCACACAAAGAAACTCGCCCTCGGAGGAGCTTGTGTTCGCCACACACTCTTCCAAAGGAATCCCCTCCCTTCAGAACATGTCAAGGAAGCGTAAAAGAGCTTGACCATGAAACGGCCTCTTTTGGAAGAGTTCCACCACAACCTATCTTCACACCCTCGATTCACTCGAGCAAAATGTAACACTTGAAAAAAAGAGGCCAATACATCCACCTCCCAGTCATGAGCCTCTCTAAAAAAACTAACATTCCACTAGTTAGAGCCACCCAGCAACTCCAAATGCACCGCAACTGAGGCATCTTTTGCACAAGCAATACTGAATAAGCCTGGAAAAGCTATCTTGAGAGCCATATCACCACACCACAAATCATGCCAGAAGCGAACCCTAGTCCCATCCCCCTACCTCAATCCGTGTAAACCCTTTGAAAGTGTCCCACCCTTTCCTAATGTTCTTCCATAACCCCACCCCAAAAGATCCACCCGGCTCCAAATAACACCACCCTCCCCAAAAACTTCCAAATTTCACATCCACCACAGCCCTCCACCAAGTATCTCTCTCTAATCCATAGCGCCACAACCATTTCCCTAACCAAGCGCAGTTAAACATCATTAGATTTCTGATACCTAAACTGCCCTCCTTGATCGGAGTGCAAACCTTCGACCACTTCACTATGTAGTACTTGAACTCTTCGCCTAGACCACCCCATAGAAAATCGTGCTGCAACTTCTCAATTCGCTTAGCAACACTAACCGGAATAGGGAAGAGAGACAAATAGTAAGTAAGCAAGTTGGCGAGAGTGCTCTTGATAAGTGTGACTTTTGTTTTATGCGGTTGTGTGGAAGATGATCCCTCTGTGTCTTATGTGGTGTATATGGAATGAAAAAAATGCTAGATGTTTTGAAAATTCCACTAGGACTATAGAGGATTTGACCCATTTTTTCTTCTTTACTCTTTACTCTTGGACGGCCGCTTGGCTAGCTCCATTAGAGATTAGTTTTCTGATTTTCTCTTTCATTTTTCTCCCTCTTAGGCGCTCTCTATTTATACCTCCCGTGTATGTGGGTTGCGCTCCTTTGCGCTTTTTATACATATTTCATTTACTTATCAAAAAAAAAGTGTGACTCTTCCACCCTTCGACAAATACAACCTTTTCCAACCAGCCAACAGACATTCTATCTTCTCGGTAACTCCATCCCAAATATGCTTAGCCTTGCAAGAGGCCCCCAGCGGCAGACCAAGATACTTTACTGGCAAAGAAGCAACCCCACACCTTAGAATATCGGCTAACCTGTCCACTTGCTCTACAAACCCCACTGGAATTAACACTGACTTGGCCAAGTTAACCTTCAAACCGGAAGCAGCTTCAAACAGCAAAAATAAACTCCGCAAATACCGAAGCTGGGTGGGCATAGCATTGCAAAAAATCAAGGTATCGTCCGCAAACAGAAGATGAGAGAGAGTAATATTACCGACCTGGAACCCTTCTATTAGCCCCCCATTAACTGCCGCTGAAATCATCCTACTTAGAGCTTCCATCACAAAAACAAACAGCAGAGGAGACAAAGGATCCCCTTATCTCAAACTCCTGGAACTGCTAAAGAAGCTATTAGGAGAACCATTGATCAAAATCGAGAACCGCACTGACGAAATGCAATGCTCTATCCAAGAGCACCAAATCCTGCCAAAACCACACCTTTTGAGCATATATAACAAGAAATCCCAATTTACATGATCATAAGCTTTTTCCAAATCCATTTTGCAAATAACCCTTGGCTCCTCAGATCTCAACCAACTATCAAGGCATTCATTAGAAATCAAGATAGGATCTAGAATCTACCTCCCCTTGATGAAAGCACTTTGGGACTGAGAAATAACCTTATCCAGAACTACCTTCAATCTATTTGCTAAAACCTTAGCTATGATTTTGTAGATACCTCCCACAAGGCTTATAGGCCAAAAATCTTTGAGATTGATAGCGCTGGGAACCTTCGAAATAAGCAAAATGAAAGAAGCATTGAGGCTCTTCTCAAACATCCCTCCAGCATGAAATGCTCTGAACACCTTCATAATGTCCTCCCTCACAACCTCTCAGTAAACTTGGAAGAAGGCCATAGAAAACCCATCGGGGCCCGACGCCTTATTACCGTTCATTTTAAACACTACCTTTCTAACCTCTTCCTCTTCGAAGTCTCTCTCCAACCAACTAGCCTCCACCTCCGAAATGGAATCAAAGGAAATGCCATCAACCATAGGCCTCCAACGGCATTGCTCCGAGAAAAGTTTTTGATAGTACTCAACAACATACTCGCTAATCTCGGTCGGATTTGAAGAGATATTATCCCCAATCATGAGAGTATCCATAGAGTTATGCCTTCTATTAGAATTGGCTATGGAGTGAAAAAATTTAGTACACTTATCGCCTTCCTTCAACCACATCACCCTGGATTTTTACCTCCAACTCACCTCCTCCATAAGCATGCACTTCTCTAACTCTCGAACCACTTCCGCCTTCCTCATAACCTCCCCCGCATCCAATGCCCTACTTTCTTTGTTCACATCCAACAACCGAAGCCCTTCAAGAAACATCATCTTATTCCTATCAATGTTGCCGAACACCTCCTCATTCCAGATCTTCAAATTCAACTTCAAGGCCTTGAGCTTGCAAGCAAGAACGAAACTCGGCTTGCCATTAAACATATAGCAGTCCCACCATTGTTTCACTAGGGCCACAAAACCTTCCACTTTAAGCCACATATTTTCAAATTTAAAAGGCCTCTTCCCCCTTGCCACCTCCCCCAGCTCAAGAATGATTGGGAAATGATCCGAGCACAGGTGGGAAAGCCTTTTCTGCCTAACCCCTGGAAACCAGGCCTCCAACTCCGGGGAAATGAAAAACCGATCAATCCTTGACCACAGAGGGGGGTCATTAGAAATTGACCATGTAAACAAACCCCCAATCAGTGGAAGATCCATTAGCCTTTGTTCAGAAATAAAGTCTGAAAATTCCATCATGGCCGAATCCAAATGGGCTTCACCCGATCTTTTGCTAGGGAACCGAGTGACATTAAAATCACCCCCAATACACCAGAGCATGTCCCACCAGTTAATAACACCAGCTAACTCCTCCCAAAGGAGCCTTCTATCCCTATTGAGGTTCAGACCATAAATCCTAGCAAAAGCCCAAATAGAGCGATTCCCAATGTTTCCGAAAGACACCGCCAGGGTGTAAGTCCCCACACAAACATCGACCTTCTCCACCACCCCGTTATCCCACATAATCAAAATACCACCCGAAGCCCCGCTAGAATCCAAACAACACCAATCCACATGACTTTGCCCCATAAGCTACGAACAATATTGCGAGACATCTGGATCTTGGTTTCTTGAAGACAAACAATATCTACCTTCCAATCTTTGAGCAAATTACTCACCCTCAAACGTTTATCCCTCTTGTTCAACCCTCTCACATTGCAAGACAAAATGCTTAGCTTCATAAGGCTACTACATGCCCCCTCCCCTTCCTCTTGCCACGGCTAGAGCTCGTACATCTAGCATCATAATTCACCAAGCACTCCAAATTCCTTACCTCCCTATTGCCCTTAGCAACGCTGCTCGTATTCATCACCATCGCATTATTCCTTCGTTCCTCTTCTAAAAAAAGTTAAAAGAGCTAACAATTGCAGCTTGTGACCCGTGTACGAAATTCTCACAATCGGATAAATCTCGTTAGCACATTGAATATCCCAATCTGAGTATCCCGACGCACCCCCTGCAGTAGGACCATACGTATTCAAAGGAGGAGGCACATCGATCTCACTAGGAACCTGGGCTTCATCTCGTGTCTCAGCCGCCCTGTCATTCTCACCACCAGACTGGCCTGCTTCACACAACTCCACCACTCCTGAACACCCGAGTCTAGTCGCCCTGTCATACTCTCCACCAAACTGGCCAACTTCACACAACTTCACCACTTCTGAACACCCGAGTCCTAAACTCATATGGCCCCCATCGAATGGGTGGGAGTAACCAGGATACCCCCCAAAAAACCTTTGTTCCTAAGGAATGCCCAGCCCCTCACTACCCTGAACTTCTTCCTGATACCCAACATCATGAGACCAAGGCACCAAATCTCTTACCTCAATCACTGGAGATAAAATTTTTGAATTCGTCTGATGCGCGACCTCCTCCCCACGGCACGATGACACAGCCTCCGGCAAAAATAGGGACTTGCCGGCCTTAAATCGAGACCCCATCCCACGAAAGTCCTTCCTAGACATGGCTACAACTGGATCAACTGTGGGAGCTACTGGCGATGGCTTCTCCGTCAAAGTTTGAGTTCCCTTGGCCAACAGCGTTAACCCTGGTGAGCTCTGAGGATCTCTGGCACCACCTAATGAGACCCCACCGCCGGGAATAGCTCCAGGTGAGTCAACAAGAGCTACAGGAACGATGGCGGGGGCTTCCGTGACTGTCGGCGACACCCCTCGGTCGCCGGCACCACCTTTCGAAGACGACGCCCCTGGGTCTCCGGTCCAACCCTCCCACCATTCCATCGAAGACCCGCTTGTATGTTTCGGGTGAGAAAGATGCATTCTCAACCCAGTAGGACCAGAAGAGCCACGGTAGCCCTGGCTCATACCGAAGCCCACCACAGTTTTCAACTTATGAACAAACACCTTCCTCTTTGCCTTGAATCCTCTCGTGGACTGTGGGCCTATCCTTCCAGCCCACTCCTTTCCCTTTTGAACACTTCTCTCCTTAGCACCTTGAACTAACTCAGGGCCTTCCGTGGGCCGTGGACCTTGCTCAGCCGCCCCATTCTTCCCCACCATCTCACATTCTAGCCTGACAGAATGGGCTAGGCTAGAACTCTTGCTCGTGAGGGCACTTTCCGACATCTTTCGCTGTGGATTTCGTGGTTTTATTACTTTGTTGATTTAGTGATGGGTTATTTCTATGTCGCAGCAAAAGCTGTTGAAGTTTTATCTGAAATTGGGAACAAAGGCATTAGCTTTCTGAGAGGAGCAAAGATGTCTACTGAGCAATGTGTTTGGGCAAGCTGACTGTTGGGGGGCTGTCAAAGACAATGGAAGAGCTTCTTAGAGGAGATCAGAACTGGGATTTCTGTAGGACTTTTTTTTTTTTGATAAGCTCTATAGGACTTTTAAAGTGGGCAATACATTGCACTTGGCACAGGGGCGAGTGAATAGCTATGAGAGATATTTGGAGATCGTGAAGTATGGTGCAGGAGAGCGGTGGAGCTTTGTCATTATTCCAGAAGGCCGAAAGAATAGTGGGTGGGTTACTTGTAGTGTTCAGATGAGGAAGTTGGCTAATTATTTGGAGGAGGGTGTTGCCGGTAGCAAGTATAGCAAGAAACATGAGGATCCTCTGTTGATGCCGAGACCGAAGGACTACAGTCGTTTATGGAGTTTTTTTTTTTCTATTCAATAAATGGGGAAAAGGGTTACAAGGGATCGTACAATCATAACGGGGTGGGCACCCCAACAACAAAACTCAAACGGAAAAGCAATACCTAAAAAATAACAAACAATAGGCAATGGATTCATTGATGATCTTAAAAGGACCATAAACGATCCAGGCTTTTCTAAGGACCGCACAAGGCAGTAACAAGTGTCAAAGGGGCTCGATGAAGAGCTCCAAGTGGTGATGGCAACAACCACCGTGAAGTTGTTGTTGAGGAGGCAGTACTGCCAACAACCGAATGGGATCTGTCAATGAGGAATGAACGCCAGTTGTAGTCTCTGCGACTAGATCAATACAAAAAAGAACCCAAAGATGGTAACCCACAAAAAGCAACAGCGCAGCAGCGCACAAAAGAAATAACAAGGATACACTAGAAAAACAACAACAACAACAACAACAAAAAAAAAAACCAACCTAAAAAAGTTGTAGTGACAGAGAAGTGCGGAGGAGCAATGAGCCAGAGACGCCACGCACAAGAGAGGAGAGACCACGTGCCAGCGCGTGGATGACACTCGCTAGCGAGTGAGATCTACACGCAGGTGCATGAGAGCAACGGGCTAGCGCATGGTGGCTGGAAGGGGGAGCGGGTGAGGGCGACTAGAAGCAGGAAGGCTCAGGAGCAAGGTAGTGTGGCGCATCTGGCAATAGGCCTAGCGGAGGTTTATAGATCAACTTTGAAGAAATCAAATCTATGAACCTCTACAAGTCTGTGAGGTAGCCAGCAAGAGGGAGCGGGACTGAGGTGGAGAGCATCATGACGGCAAGGAACGATGGGCTAGAGGTGGAGAAAGGGCTACAATGGCGTCGTTTGGAGGAAAAGAAACAACAACAAAGAAAAAAAAAACAAGGAGAGATAACGGAAAAGAGAGTAAAAACGAAGGAGATGGGGAAAGGGAGGACAGAGGGGAACAGATCCATCCCTCCTCCCTTGGAGAACCACCGGAGGTGGAGGGAAGGCCACATTAGGAGGTGGCTAAACCTTACTCTTTCTTAGAGAGAAGGTAGGCGTTGTCTCTCTAGAGAGAAACATCCCAAGGTAGCTTCTCTGGTTAGTAAATGATATGATTCATTTATGGAGGTTTTGGCTGGGAAGGGATAACCTCACAAAATGGCTCCAGTGAGCAGGGGTATGGTTGGTACTTTGGGAGCTCATAAGGAAAGTGTGAAGAAGGGATCAGCTGTCACCCAGAATTTATGGAGAACAAAATGGCAGCGACAACTTGAATTCTTTTCATCTTTGCACGAGGATCAAATAACATTTCAAACTGTAAAGGAGTTACTACTTTCCTTTAAGAAGGAAGTAGAAAGATAAATAGAGAGATTAGAAGTGGGTCAATTTTATGGTGTCGGGATTGTTGATTTGGTGGGTAAGCCCACAAGAGGTGATAAGGCGCTGGTTTTGGAGAATAAAGAAATGGCCCGAATTGATGTTTAGGTTTATGAGGTAGATATGTGTAATAAGCCCAAAGGGCCGAGAGGGTCATGGATGTGAGGTTTATGTGGCAGACATGAGTAAAAATCCCAAAGGGGCGAGAGGGTCCCAGTTCATGGGAGAAGGGGATTATCAAAGGTTTTCTAGTAAGGCAAAGGTGATGGTAAGTTTTGAAGCCAAGTCATGGTTGACGATAAGAGAAGAGGCTAGCTTGTTATGTGGGGTTGTGTATCAGAAGCAGTCAACCAATAGTCAAGGCAAATGGAAAGTGAAAGCAAGAGAAGGTGTGGGTTCAAGTAAGGCCAGTAAGGAAGACATTTCTCTGGTAGTGTCTAGGAAGAAAGTTACGATTGGTGAAGCAATAGAGGAACAAGTTATTGGGGGATCAGCGATAGCTTAGACGTCAATGGAATTAGATGTCAGAGCTTTTGGGTCTTGTACAGATAAGACTAAAGGGCTTTTTGGTATTGGCCGGAAAGGAATTGTTGATGAAATTTTGGTAAGCTTGAAATTTGCTCATAAGAGATTGAAACAAATACTTGCAATGTTTGGCTGCTGCACAGACAAGAATGAAGGATTTTTTATGTTCTCGGCGGGGAGGTATGTGATGCTGAAATTCTGGTAAGATTGATAATTGATCAAAAGAGACCGAAAGTAATAGCTAAATTATATGGGTGTTTCATTGAAAGGAAAGAAGAATTATTTGAGGTTGTGGGGAAGGAGTTCAACAGCAGGAGGGTGGTTTAGTGATACAAGGGAGCTGTTCGGGCAGGCCTATGGAAGTTGGGATGTTCTTGGTGAGTGTTTTGGAGCCAAGGTTCGAATCTAATGCAAAACCAAATTCTATATGAGGTGGTTGGTGGAGAAAAAAGTACAAGACCCATGTTGAACTTAAATTCTAGGAACTATCTAGAGCTGTTGGAGAATAGGGTGGGGGAAGGACATTTATAGGGCTGGAATTTAGAAGGGTTGAAGGTAAACTGTGTGAATGGAGATGGGTTTGCTCCATCTTTGGCAGTGGTGTCTTGTTCATTTGTGGAGAGCAAGGGAAGTGAGATGATGGATATTCAACCACTTGATGTACTTGGGGAACAAGGAGAGTCTTATTCAGTTACTTCTGATTGGGTGGTTGAGAGGGACTTTGTCAGGTACTTAGAATGTCGTGAAGGTTTTGAGGATCAACTGATGGCATTGTTCACTGCGATTGAAGCTAGTCGGCTTCAAAATTGTTGTGGGTAGTGGGAAGATAGGTAATCGATGAAATTGTGAATTAAAGAGATTATGTGTTCAATGAATTATGATGTCAAGGGAGGTCATTCTCATTGAGTGATAAGGAAGGGGAGGGGTGGTAAGTGTTCACTATGAAACATAAGATTGTATCATCGAATGTGAGAGGCTTGAATGATGAGAAGAAAAGGCCGAGGATTAGAGGGCTACTAAGGGATTGGAAGCAGATATTGTTTGTTTCCAAGAGACAAAGATGGAGGTTATTCCTAGGGAGGTGATACGTAGTTTGTGGGGTTGTCATCATTTGGGTTGGTCTTACTTGGGTTCGAGAGGGGCGTCAAGAGGTATTTTGTTAAAGTGGGATAGGCGGGTGGTGGAGAAGATTGAGGATTGTGTGGGCAATTTTGTGGTAGCATGTTCTTTCTGATGCATAACTGAGAATTTTGAATGTGCATTTGCAAGTGTGCATGGTCCAAATGATAATGTGGAAAGAAGATGTCTTTGGGATGAATTGGTTGGAATTATGAGTTGGTCGAAGATCTTGTGCTTTATTGTGTGTGTGTGTGTGTGTGGAAGTAATGCAATTTGGTATCCTTGTGAAAGATGAAAGATTAGGCAGACAGTCACAAGTGATGGTGGAATTTTCAAAATTCATTTTTGTTCAGGGCCTCATGGACATTCTGTTGGTAGGGGGAATTTTACTTTGTCAAACAATTGAGATTATGATGCATGGTCTAGAATTGATTGGTTCCACCTATCTTTGAACTGGGAAGAATATTTTTCGGATGTATCTCAAAGACGCCTTCCTAGAATCTTGTTAGATCATTTTCAGTTGATGTTGGATTGTAGTGTGGGGAGCAGGGGCAATAGGTATTATAATGCATTTATCTTAGGTAGGCAAATTATGGATTCTGTATTGGTAGCGAGTGAGTGTTCAGATCGTCAGACTAGGTCTATGGACCCAAGAGTATTGTGTAAATTGGACTTAGAAAAGGCCTATGATCTAATTGGGAGTTTTTGTTATACTTGTTGAAGAGATGTGTCTTTGGCGAGAGATGGCAAGATTGGATAGAGTGTTGCATAACTATGGTGGGGTTTCCATTCTCATTAAAGGATCTCCATCTAGTTTCTTTAGTAGCAAGTGTGGATTAAGATAAGGAGATTTGTTGCCTCCTTTATTGTTTATGATTGTTATTACTTAGGCATGATGTCTATTACTGTGGACAGTGGACTCTTATCAAGATTTTCGGTGGGATCAAAAAATCATGAGGAGATAATATTGTCCCATTTATTGTTTGCAAATGATACGTTGATTTTTTGTGATGCCTATTGTGAACAACTTTGTAACTTGAGGTGCCTCTTCTCATGTTTCTAAGCGGTGCTAGGGTTGAAGATAAATTTGTCCAAGTCAACGATAGCTCTTGTAGGTGATGTGAGTGATGTAGAGGATTTGGCGAGCATTCTTGGATGTGGAGTGGTGTCGTTGCCAATGAAGTATTTGGGTGTTGCTTTGGGATCTTCCTCAAGGATTTACCGTTTAGAATGACATTATTGAGAAAATGGAATATTGTTGGTTGGTTGGAAGAGGCTTTATTTAGGTCTACTTTGATAAAAAGTACTCTTTCTAATTTACCAATATATTATTTGTCTCTTCCCTATTCCAGTAGGAGTGACTTATAGACTGGAGAAACTTCAAAGGGATTTTTTTTAGGGCTTCTTGGCGATGAGTTCAAGTTTCATTTAGTGAAGTGGTCAAAAATGTGTACTCCGCTTCAAGGGGTTTGGGGGTGAAAAATCTTATTCAGTTTATCCGAGGCCTTCTCGGCAAGTGATTGTGGCGATATGCTACGAAGAGGGAGCCTATTTGGAGATTAGTAGTGGCCATTAAGTATGATAGCTTGAGGGGAGGTTGGTGTTCTAAGGAGGTTGTGGGGTCATATGGTGTGGGAGTGTGGAAATGTATGAGGAGGGCATGGGATGGTTTTTCTAAATTTGTTAGGTATAAGGTGGGAGATGAATCTATTGTGCGATGTTGGCACGATTTATGGTGCGAGGAGCAAACTTTGAAGCTTTCCTTCACGGAATTATTCAATATTGCTAATTGCAAGGATGCTTGGATGGCGGATCATATGCGGTTCCGAAATGAAAATATTCATCGGAATATTTTCTTTACAAGATCTATGCATGATTGGGAGGTGGAAGTGGTCTCTGCTTTTTTTGAATTGTTTTCTCAAAAAGTAAGACAAGGAGTTGAGGATAAAATTTGTTGGATTCCTTCTAAAAGGAAATTGTTTGAAGTGAAGACTTACTATCATGTGTTATCTACTCCAGTAAGTTCATGTTTTCCTTTGAAGAGTATTTGGAAAGCTAAGGCTCCCTCGAAAGTGGCGTTCGTTGTGTGGATGGCGGCTTTAGAGAAAATCTTGACTTTGGACAATTTATGCTAAATGAATGCTTTGTGGTAAATTTGTGTTGTATGTGCAAGAAAAGTGAGAAATCTATTGATCACCTCCTTCATTGTGAGATCGCAATAGAGTTATAGAGTTCACTTTTCCAATTGTTTGGTGTTGCATGGGGTTATGCCTCAAAGGATGAGAAAGTTGTTGATGAGTTGGAGAGGACAAAAGGGACACCATACTGCTTGGGAATTGTGGAGGTTCAGGGGCGGATCTATGTGTTGGGTTGGAGGGACAAATGTCCCCCCAAAATCTTTAAAATTATTCATAAATATCCATATTTTAAGAATTTGTCCCCCCAAAATGATATATTTGTCCCCCCAAATTCAACATATTATGAGTTTTTCTGTTTGTAATTTTTTTTTTCATAGCCATCTTCCCCACATCTCATTTTTCTTTTGCATTTTTTTTTTTTATAGCAAAAGTGTAGAATATGATGAAAATATTTGTTTTTTTTTTTTAATTTATTTTTCTGAGTGATTATTCTGCAGTCATTTGGATTCACAATATTTATTTTTGGTACTATTTTTCTTGAACCATAAAGATCGTATTTAGTTTGTTTTGCTAGTTTATATCATTGTGTGTTTGTAATGCCATGAGATTAAATTTAAAACTTTTATGCTTTTATTTTATTTTATATAAACACACATATAGAGAAATTTTATATATATATTGTGTGTGCGCGCGCGCTTATGTATTTATTTAAGTCTGTGTCCCCAACTAAAAAAAAAAAAAAAAAAATCCAACCCCCCACATATAAAATCCCAGTTCCACCCCTGTGGAGGTTGGTTCATTTGTGTTTAATGTAGTGTATTTGGAGAGCATGGAGCTTTGAAGATAGTGAGACTACGATGCTAGAGTTGAAAAAGATGTTCCAATCCGTTTACACATGGTGTAATAGTTTGCCAATTTCTAATTTCTCCAAGTATTTTGAGTTTTGTTCTTTTTATATACATGATGGGTTTTCTTGTATATTTCATGTATACTAGGGTTGTGTGTCCCTCTATGCTTTTAATGAATTTAGATTACTTATCAAAATTATTGGTTTATTCTCTCACCTTTACTTTGGTGTGTTTTCCCCTTTTTATAGGAATACAATGACACGTTGTTGATCACTTACCTAGCCATGTTCACCAACTGCTCAAGGTACGTTGGCATTCTGACACTGCCTTCGCTTCTTTTTCATGTTCTTTTGATGAAAAGAACCGAGTTGTGTGTATTAATTTATTTGGTGTGATCAAAGAAGAAAAACTTAGCACTGGCAGTCCAGTGGGGTTGAATTGGATTGGGCTCAAGACAAATCAAGCACGTGCAGTAGTGAAAAACATTTGGCTGAATGGGACAATGGCAATTATCTTGTTTCAAGATAAAGAGAAGTAGGAAGTGACTTCAGTCTATAAGAACTTATGATAAGCTTTTCCACTTGAAAAGCAGCGCCCATATCTTATAAAGTTTCTACTAAACAGGAACTGTGATATTATTCTCCATAGCTGGGCTAGAGCAGGAAAGTTTATAATATTTTTATCCTCCAATGATGTGTAGCAGATTTTTGTTCTTAAAACCCGAAGGGCTGCTTACCTAATCCTAGAACAAAATGGATTTGCTAGAGTTGAGTGAACTAGTTTTCATGCCTAGGATGGATACTATCCCTCCTGCATGATACTTGTATGCTTTAATGGTGTGCAAACCTAGGGCTTGGTGTGTGGAGTTTGCGAGAAGTTAATGGATTTGGAAGGGGCATTGAATTACATTTATTTTTTATTGCTTTCATGATATTATTTCCCATGCATCTTTTAACATGTAACCCTTCCTTTTTCTCCCACAGCACAATGAATGAACTAGTCGACAAGTTCAACACTGCATACGACAGGCATAGTCGAAGGGGTGGACGCACTGCTTTTATGTGAAAGCCACTTGCTCCTCTCTGGCAGTCTTGTGGGACTTCTGTTTCTATTTTGTGTGCATAGCACATAGTAAGCTTAAGATTCATATTGGTAGGAGCTTAGGATCTAGACAAATCAGAAGAAGTAGAAATATATGAGGATTCTCTTCATTTTTTCCATGCCTTCTTTGGCTTTGCCTACCATACCAAGTATGGTCTTTGTGAATCGGTGCTTTGGTGTTTGTATTGGGTGCGAGCTTATTCACAAGTCACATCCCATTTTTGGTAATGAATTTTATTTATTATACACTATCCTAAACTTGTGTCTGTTTATGGTACAGACTCCTAGTAGTTCGCAGAAAATCAAAATGGGGGGTTTGACGCCTGCTTTTCATTGGGTAATGTTGATTGAATGAAATGCTTGTAGAGATTGAATTAGCTGTGTAATTTGTTAATATAAATAATTTAAACCGTTGATGCCAATAAAGCTGCTAATTTTATGCATTGGAACTTTTAGTAATTATGCATAGTATTGGTAAAAAAGATTTGCAGTCTTTGTTGCTTGTTTGTGCTTATGCCCATGATGTGTTGGTGCTTTTGTTCACACCTTTTACTTTGGAAGTGTAGCTTTCTTGATTTCCTAGATAAATTCTATAAAAATGCTATATACAGGAGTAGGAACCCTCCCCCTTCTGTACCCACGGACCACCCCTTTTTAATCTCCTCTTACCTTTTTGCTTTTATGGGAGTAGGAAAAAATTGGAATGTAGTTGCTGACCCTCTTTTCTGTCCCTCAAACTCCCCACTATCCCCAACGCGCCCCCCACCCCCCACACAAAAAAAAAAATAAAAGGTTAATTTCACTTAAAACTCTTGAATCTCTACCCGATTTGATTAAGTTTTCCGAATTTTAAATTTTCTCAATTTAATCTTCTGAACTTTCAATTGCTCTCAATTTAAACTCTTCCATCAAATTTAGGGTTTAGAAATACCCAAAAATGGCAAAATATCCTTAATTTTCTTTTCTTTTCTTTTTTTAATAAAAAAAAAGTTTTGAAATTAAAGGTAAGGTTGAAATTTTATAAAAAAATTAGGAGCATAAACGTCGTGATTTTTAAAATCTGATGGAGTGGTCCAAATTAATTGCAATTAAAATTTTAAGGGACTAAATTGAGAAATTTTAGAGTTTGGAGAGAGTTTGTCAAATCGAATAAAAGTCAGGAGTAAAAAAAAAATAATAATAAAATAAAAAAAATAAGGCCCCCCACCATCCTACCCTATCTTCGCTTTTATTGCTTTTATTGTGATTAGATTTAGATGTGATGGGTTTGTGTTGGTTCAATGGCTGTGATAAGATGTCTAATGGGCTTATGTGGCTTAAATGGTTGTGAACAATGTGAGGTTTAAGATTCTGTATTTTTTTTTTTTTTTGGTAAGGTTTATGATTCGCGTCAGAGCTATGCTTTAGAAAATTTGACCAGGAAGCCATTTTATCTTCTCAAAAAATTCGAGTTTAGCCTGCATGAGTCATGACCATGATAATTGTGAAACAAAATCCAGAGTCGCTTCCTAATGCTAAATCTTTGGTGTGTGCTAGGCGATGGTGGTTCCAGCAAAGGCTGTCATGTTTTTTGTTGGAATTTCTCGAAGTAAAGAAAACGGTCATGCGCTCAACACCACACTGTTTAGTAAAAACCTGGATGAGGGTAGTTGCATCAAGTCTTGTACACAAGCTGGATGATGTTGTTTCATTTTTATACCAAGAAATAAGTCTTGCTATTATGACTTTCGTTCTGCTAGAAATCCTGCACTTTTCCGGACCATGGGGTTTCGAGAGGTTATGTTGAGCTTACAATTGATATTTACAAGAATTACAGTTTTTGAACAATGCTATGATTCTTTCTTTCTTTTTTTTCTGAGCAAATAAAGAAAGGATTACAGGAATTAAAACACCAAAAAAGAGGTAAGCTCCCCAACAAGGCAACAACAGACCCAATCACAATGCTCTGATTCAATATCGTTCCCATGTAGCCCATAAACAAATCAAATTCTGCAGTGAAGTGGTCTGTAGTACGTAACTTTACAGTATGTTGAGGGGATTTATCCCGCTGACACCAACAATGCCAACCCGTAGGATTTCCTGAGGGAAAGTGTGTGCAGTTGCTGAAAAACATATCTATTATGGAAACGGAAAAAATAATAATAAGAATAAGAATAATTAATTAATTAATTAACACCAAAATCAAGATCAACGATAGTCCGGTCTATGAAATTGCCATCCATCATGGCATCCCATTTCACAGCCATCCAAACACAGAGTCAGCCATCGTCGCAACTTGCAAATTTCAGTTAAAACAGCATTTCCTTTACTAGTCAAACGCGTGTGCCCA
This sequence comes from Corylus avellana, assembly GCF_901000735.1. Lineage (NCBI taxonomy): Eukaryota > Viridiplantae > Streptophyta > Magnoliopsida > Fagales > Betulaceae > Corylus > Corylus avellana. The sequence continues at coordinate 39,699,877 of NC_081543.1, read as the reverse complement.
ATACCAAGCCAATGTAATCCAGGGAATGAAGGCTTCCTCAGTGACCTCATTGATTCAACAGACAAGCCAGTGCAATTGAAAAGATCAAGCCTCCGAAGTAGTTTACCTCCATCTCGGAACCTTCTCTTCATAGCTAAAGCTTCCACGGACGAATCAGTCACATTAAAGCAATACCTAATACATAACTCGGTAATGCCTATACCAGCCTTAGAAATTGTAAGTATTGCTTTATCTGATATTCCTGGCATGTGTCCTAAATCCAGGGCTGACAATGATTTGCTCATTGTCCCTCCACCATGGAGCAAAAGAGAGAGTCCTTCATCAGTTACCCTCTTGCAGCCTCTTAGACACAAATGTGTGATCGGTGGACTGCCCTGACCAAGAACAGATAAACCATAGTTGGTAACGTCAGCTCCCGATAGATTCACTGAAGTCAATCTATGAAGACAGGAAATGGAGCTCAGGCAGGAATCTGCTATACTCTTGCAGCCACATAGGTCAAGCACCTCCAAGCTCCTACAACAAGCTAGTTTTTTCACAGTTTCGCTGGTTATAAGACTGCATGAAAACAATCTCACCTCAACAAGGGAACAAGGGACCCCAGCAAGATTGTGAAAGGCCAAGTCTGACAAAAATAAGGCATTACGGACTTCAAATTTCTTCAACCGCTGGCAGGAGTGTAGAATTGATGCAAAGCCAGCATCACTAACTCTAGAGAACCCACAAAGTCTCACTGACTCTAGACCTTTGCAGCCCTCAGAAAGGAGAAACATGCCCATATCATTTATTCTTTTGAATGACACTTGGTGATTTCGTCTACTACGTATAAGTGAGAGACTTGTTAAACGATGACAAGAGCCCAAGGACTGAAGCCCATTGTTGGTCAAGTCGCGGTGCAGTAATGGCTCCTTATGTGGTCTGTCTTCAAGATCCAGCTCTATCAAAAGAGGAAGAGATCTGGTGATCAAAATGAATAGCTCATCGGAAATAATATCTAAGACCAGTGACAAGCACTGCAATGGAAAACCCGCTGTTATTGGAGAGAAGGTGATGCAAAAATCAGCCGTCTCAGAAAAAGTCCTATCAACTTGAAGTTTGCTTATTAGCTGGATCCCATCCTGCTCAAGCACTGGGTGTAACGTCAGGATTCTGAGAGTTTTGGGCAGGAAGAATTGAACAGACTGGAAAGCACTTGCATCAACATCTGTTCCTCGAATCTTTAGACAGAGTGACTGAACCAGTATAAAAGAGACTTCAATTCTTTTAGTCAAACATGGTTGAGCTGACAAACATACTTCGCCAAGCGCAAGTCAATATTTTGAAAGAGCATCGATGGAGAAGTAAAGTAGCTATCTAAAGAAAAGGGTTGGGTCACTTTATCTTACCTCCAAATACAAGCACCCACTAAGCATCCGGGCAAGGTTACTCTTGAATACTTCAGCTGATTCCTGCTCTACCAATTCCAGCATAAGCACCCTGACATGAAACATGGGACACACAAAATATAATTTAGAGAATTACAATGCTTCAGGTGTTAGCACTTAGATGGTTTGATACTGCAGTTAAAAACTGTGTCAAATGAGATGTGCTAATAGAATAAAGAATAACAAGCAAATAGCCATAGTCTTTGCCTGGGAGCCTGTTCTCCATAACGTCAATATGTTTCTAATCTATGTCCTCAAAGCACATACATAATTCCAAAAATTGTCTTCAATAACTGGTTTCAGACATAATTGACTACTCATACGCCACAGAAACTATCCAAAGTCTAAAGGAGCAGTGACTTGCATGGGGAATTGAGTGTAGAAAAATCTCATTTCAGCATCAAATTCTGAACAGAAATAATCGTTTTTGTACTTACTAAACAAATTCACATTTAGTAAAGCATCTCTCGTGGCAACTTTTAAACCTGATTCCTTTTATAAGTGTTAAAACTCCTTCAGTAAGTAAATTTTGTCAATATGGGGATAAGTAGGGGTTGTTTAGATAAAATAAACTCCTATTCTTTTTTAGGATTTGTTAAGATGTTCATAGCTTCACTACAGGTTCCAAGGCAAAGGCATTGGTCAGATCTGTACCAAAATTTGTCAGAATTGGCGACTTGTTTTCATCAACCTTACCGTGGGCCCCACAGCAGTATGGCATCCCATATTGTTGACTTGTTACCATCTCTAATGATCGTTCTAACGACAAGTGGGTCCTTGATACTGCTTGTACATTTCATATGTCCCCTAAAAGGGATTGGTTTACTACCTATGATTCAGTCAATGGTGGTTCAGTCTTGATGGAAAATAATGTCGCCTGCAAGATTGTTGGTATTGGTACAATCAGAATTAGGATGCATGATGGGATTGTGAGGACTTTGACGAATGTTCGACATATACCAGATTTGAAGAAAATCTTATTTCATTGGGCACTTTAGACTCCCTTGAATACAAGTATTCCGGTGTAGGTGGAGTCATTCGGGTTAGCAAAGGCTCATTGGTTATAATGAAAGGTAACAAGGTTGATGGCCTCTACTTTCTTCAAGGTAGTACGATAACAGGTTCAGCTACTGTGTCTTCCTCAAATGATCCAGATTCAGACACTACCCGGTTATGGCATATAAGGTTGGGTCATATGAGTGAGAGGGGTATGACAATCCTGAGCAAACGAGGTTTGCTTTGTGACCAGAAAACAGGATCTCTTGACTTTTGTGAGCATTGTGTGTTCGGGAAACAGTGCAGAGTCAAGTTCAGTACAGGCATCCACAGAACAAATGGTACATTGGATTATATCCATTCAGATCTATGGGGTCCCTCTCAGGTTCCATCAAAGGGTGGTGCTCGATACTTTGTTACATTTATTGATGATTATTCGAGAAAAGTCTGGGTGTATTTTTTGAAGAAGAAAAGTGATGTGTTTGTCACTTTCAAGCAATGGAAGACATTAATTGAGAATCAGACTGGGAAGAAAATCAAGCGACTCAGAACAGACAACGGCATGGAATTTTGTGGTGGTGAATTTAATAAATTCTGCAAGAATGAAGGCATCGCTAGATATCGCACAGTTAGTCATACTCCACAGCAAAATGGGGTAGCTGAGCGGATGAATAGGACTCTCTTGGAGAGAGCGCGTTGCTTACTTCCAAATGCCGGGTTGTCTAGAGATTTTTGGGCTGAGGCAGTCAATACTGCTTGCTATTTGGTCAACCGTTCTCCATCAACAGCCATTGATTGTAAAACTCCTTATGAGGTATGGTCTGGTACTCCTGCTGATTATTCATTTTTAAAAACTTTTGGTTGTCCTACTTATTGTCATGTGAATGATGGTAAGCTTAAGCCTAGGTCAAAGAAAAGTATATTTCTAGGCTATGCGGATGGGGTGAAGGGATATAGATTGTGGTGCTCTGATCCTAAATCACCTAAGTTTATAGTCAGTAGAGATGTTGTATTTGATGAATCTGCCATGCTTCATCCGAGAAAGGAGTCTATTGTTTCTGCAGGAAAGGAGCAGGGTTCTAGCAAGGAGGTGGAGGCTTCACAGAGGGTGCGAGATAACACTCAAGATCAGCCTGTTACAAATGTTCATGATTCCAGTTCTGATGATGATGATCCACAAGAAGAGCAAGAGACCAGTATTGCGGCTGGTAGACAAAGGAGGCAGATTAGGCCACCTCAGAGATATGGCTATGCAGATTTGGTAGCATATGCACTTACTGTGATAGAGGACACTGCAGTCCAGGAGCCTTCCACTTACTCAGAAGCTGTTATAAGTAGTGAGTCTGCTCAATGGGTTGTTGCCATGAATGAGGAGATTAAGTCTCTCCATAAGAACCAAACATGGGAATTGGTGAAATTGCCTAAAGGCGCTAAAACTGTTGGTTGCAAATGGATCTTCAAGAAAAAGGAAAGAATCCCAGGTGTTGAAGATGCAAGGTTCAAGGCAAGTTTGGTAGCAAAGGGCTATAGTCAACGAGAAGGTATGGACTTCAATGAAGTTTTCTCTCCTGTTGTGAGACATAGTTTTATTCGTGTTTTGCTCATGGTTGCTTTAAATGATTTGGAACTTGAGCAACTTGATGTGAAAACTGCATTTCTGCATGGTGAGCTTGAGGAAACCATTTACATGCATCAGCCAGAAGGGTTCATTGCTGAAGGTAAAGAAGATCATGTTTGTCAGTTGAGGAGGTCGTTGTATGGTTTAAAACAATCTCCAAGACAGTGGTACAAGCGCTTTGACAGCTTTATGATCGGACATGGTTACACAAGAAGTAGCTATGACAGCTGTGTGTATTACAGGCAATTGTCTGATGGTTCTTTTGTTTATTTGTTACTCTATGTGGATGACATGCTTATTGCTGCTAAAAGCATGTTGGAGATTAAGAGATTGAAATCTATGTTGAGTGATGAATTTGAAATGAAGGATTTGGGTGCTGCGAAGAAAATCCTTGGTATGGAGATTCACAGGGATAGAAAAGCAGGAAAGTTGTACTTGTCACAGAAAAAGTACATTGAGAAAGTACTTGAACGCTTTGGTATGCATAATTCTAAACCAGTGAATACTCCACTTGCAGCTCATTTCAGACTTTCAGCAGCGTCAGCGCCACAGAGTGAGGAGGAGGAGCAGTTCATGTCGCGTGTTCCTTACTCCAGTGCAGTTGGAAGCATCATGTATGCTATGGTGTGCACTCGTCCAGATATTTCACAGGCAGTCAGTGTTGTTAGTCGCTACATGGCGAATCCGTGCAAGGCTCACTGGCAGGCAGTGAAATGGATACTCCATTATTTACAGGGTACTACAGATGTTGGCTTAGTCTATGATAGAGGCAGTGATATCAGTTCCAGTGTCATTGGTTATGTTGATTCAGATTATGCTGGTGATTTGGATAAAAGAAGATCTCTGACAGGTTTTGTTTTCACTCTCTCGGGGTGTGCCATTAGTTGGAAAGCGACTTTACAGTCGACGATTGCTTTGTCCACTACAGAGGCAGAGTATATGGCAGCACCAGAGGCAGGGAAAGAAGCAATTTGGCTCAGAGGTTTGGTCAGTGATCTGGGTTTGCAGCAGGATGAGACTGTTGTATTTTGTGATAGCTAGAGCGCAATACATTTGACCAAAAATCAAATGTATCATGAGAGGACCAAACACATTGATGTCAGATATCACTTTCTTCGGGAGATCGTGACACAAGGTGATATCATAGTGAAGAAAATTGTTACGGCGGAAAATCCAGCAGACATGTTGACTAAGCCACTTCCGATCCTCAAGTTTAAGCATTGCTTGGGCTTGATTGGTGTTTGTAGTTTGTAATTACCCTTAGGGGTGTTGGAGGAGACGTCTTGAGGAGATTTGAGTTGAAGACTTGATGAAATTCAAGTCAAGGTGGAGATTTGTCAGAATTGGTGACTTGTTTTCATCAACCTTACCGTGGGCCCCACAGCAATATGGCATCCCATATTGTTGACTTGTGCTTTCTCTCTCACACGTGCATTTGGCCTCTCCATCTATTGAGCTTCTTCTAGAAGCTTTGAGAAAATGCCTTCATTCTTTTATTTATTGAGCCATTTGGTCATCAAAGAAGAGGAGAGGCAGCAGCTTTAGAGGAATAGAGAAAAGAAGAAAAGCTTGCCGAGAGAGAGAGACTTTTGTTGTAGAGAGAAGAAGAAATACACCATTTGTCTTCAATTTGATCTCACATTTGTAATGCTGAAAAGCTAAGAGAATTTTAGAGAATATTTTCTCTTTTGTATTTAATTCTCTTTTGAGTGAAATTGGGGTGTATTGGGGCTTTTGGGTTTGAGTGGTTTTGTTTGTACTACTCTTTGTACTCCACTTTTTGTTAGTAAATTTCTCCTGGATCGTCTCCGCCAGTAGATGTAGGCTTGTTAAGCCGAACCACTTAAATCTTGGTGTCTTGTGTGGTTGTGTTATTTTTCTATTCTGCACTTTTCTACTTCTTTGGTGATCTTGGAATTTGCATTTGTCACAACAGCTATCAAGGCATAGGAATGGAGGGATGGGCCTAAAACTATACTAGAAGTAGGAGCAACTTCCAACAGGAATAGAAGCAATGGTAACCAGTAGAATACCAGTCAATTGAACCGCTCATTTCCTGAGAACTATTAAGTTGGATTTTATCTAATTCAACGATGAAGATCCAAGAAGTTGGTTATGTTGAGCCGAGCAATTCTTTCAATATCATGGCACACCAACCAAAGAAAGAGTAGCACTCGAATCATTCCATGTGGTATCAATTGCTACGGCAAGAGGCAAGAGGAATGTCTTTTTAATATATATAAGTAAATCAATTTTATCAAAAGCACAAAGGGACACAACCCAAGAACACATGGATTATACAAGAAACACCCACTTAGAGAGAGGAAGAAGAACACAAATCCAAAAATTCTAGGAAATTAGAAAAGTGAGCACTGTTGGTAGCAACCATCCGCCCATGAAGCGTTTTGAACATTATATTTTTCAACTCTACCACTCTTCTCTCACAATCTTCAAAGTTTCGGGAATTACATTCTCTCTATAAACACCACATCATGCAATGGGGAGTCATCCTCCATGCTTCTAAATTACAATGACTACGAATTTGGCCTCTCAAACTAGCTAATAGCTCCGCCACCCATAAGGGCATTACCCAAAAAAGTAGCAACTTCGCAATGGAGCAAAAAATGAACAATGGATTTCCCTGCTCTTCCTACACATGCAACACCAATCAATTACTATGACTTTCTTTTTCTTAGATGATCTAAGGTCAAGATTCTCCCTAAGAACTGCTATCCAAACAAAAAGCTTGTCTCATAGCCACCTTATTTCTCCAAATGTTCTTCCATGGGAAAGCAAGGGGGGAGGGGGAGGTTAAGCACATTATAATAAAATCCAACCTCGAATGTGCCAACAGATCCTATCCTTGCCTCTCTGATTCAGCCTGATAGAGTACAAGAGACTGAAGAATAAGGTGACTATCTCCATCTCCCAATCATGCACGGATCTGATGAATGTAATATTCCGCTGATCATTCGAAAATAGCATATGGTTTGCCACTAAGGCCTCCTTAAAACGGACAAATACTAAACAAAATTGGGAACGTTTCCTTCAAGATCTGATCTCCGCACCATACGTCATGCTAAAACCGACCTATCTCTCACCTCAAATCTCACGAATCTAGAGAAATCCCCCCATCCCCTCCTAATGTTTTTCCACACCCCACACATAGGACATGTACACCTCATTGGAGCACCACCAAGGGCAGTAGGTCTCAATGTGATAGGAACTCCATTACTCTAAAGGGGAGATTTGTCCCCTCGAGTAGGCTCTTGAAAGTTGAGGGTCCAGCTGCCATTGACTATCTTTACCATGACGTCGAATTGAGCCCAGAGGTCCTTGAGGCGAGCATCAACCCAACTGCCTACCTCATGGGGTCCCATCCCCCGGAGTTGGGACAGGTGGGACTCTCCCTTAACCCTCGTACTGCTCTAACAATCACCACCCTCTGCTTCTTCTTCATGACATCGAGAGAGCAGTGGTTCCTAGTTGTGGACTGATGCATGGTTGTGTCAGTTGAGTCATTACCTCAGCTCGTGGTTTTGCTTAAGGATAGGAGAAAATACACTTTACCCCCTAAACTATCCATCCATTTGCACTTTTAACCTCAATGTTTAAAAAGTAACACTTTAACCCCTCCAAAGTATCTAACATTGACACTTGAACCCCATGAAGTACACTTTACCCCCTGAAAAGTGCATTTCAGGGGGGAGGGGGTAAAGTGTCAACTCAAAATACTTCAAGAGAGTAAAGTGTACTTCATGGGAATCAAATGTCAATGTTGGATACTTTTAGGGGTAAAGTGTCACTTTTTAAACATTGGGGTTGAAAATAAAAATGGGTGGATAGTTCGGAGGGGTAAAGTGTATTTTCCCCTAAAGGATAAGATCCATGTTTCAGGCAAGGTTCTGCAGCTGTGTTTCAAGTGCAGTGAATCTCTAGTTCTGGGTGGTGTGAGGGTTGTTTGGTTGCAGTTTTACTGGCGTGTGGAGGTGCCGACATTATCGACTCGGTTACACGACATGGGCCTTTTGTCTAGGGATATAGCAAGTACTTGTCATTTCCTACAAACACCGTCAACTGTTTATAAAGTTGATTGTGCGCCAATAGGCAATCAAGGAGACTTGCAAAGACAGGAAATAGGCAATGGTGACTTGTCGGAGGTACCGGCAAGAAACACTTTGATACCTAAGTCAACAGGGATTCTTGAGAGGAATGGAAAGCTATAAAATTGGGAAGGGCTTAAGAATTTACCATCTACGGTAGACTCCTATTTATAGGGAATGGGGTGTAGCAACTTGGGCCACGTGGCATCATTTGATTGGAAAACACACTATCGGTACAATTGCTCTCCCCTAGGCATTCAATATCCTGTCAGTACGGACTGCCCTGTTTGGATGTATGATATCTCCGGTGCGAACTGTCACATCTGGGTGTGTGGCAGACTAGATTGTCCTAACACAGGTAGTGGCCGACAAACATTTCTCTCAACACAGTCGTCAGAAAGGTCCTATTGTTTGTCGTAATGGGCAGTTGTCGACAGTCCCCTTGTAAAACATCTGGCGGGCTAGAGACCGTAGGTCAGTGACTTCCCTGGAGGAAGGGGCTAACCCACCGGTACTGGTCCTCGCCAGCCGACAGGTGTAGCCTAACTGAAGGGTAAATGGGCCTTGCTTGGCCTGGGAGCCGATGGGGCCTGATGTAGACCTTGGTAAATGGTATCACAAATGATAAAAGAAGGCATTGCCTGATTTAATCATCCATTTATTTGAGAACCGAAATTCTTTTATTATTTTTTGGGCAAGTGAACTAAAATCTTAAGAAGCACATGCGCATAATTACATTGCACTTTTTCTTTTTTCTTTTTTTGTAAGTTAATTACATTGCACTTGAGAGGCCTAGTGATGTGCAAAAGCAAAAGTATGAGAGCAAAGAACATGAGAATTGATACAAAAGTGAAGTTGGGGTGAAACCTCAGATTGGGGCAGCTTTTCCCGATGGAAGCAAGAAGTTGATATGAGAGCAAAGTGCAGCTGAGAAAATTCAGCTCCTGGAGCTGCGGACCGAGGAATCCCCCCAGAGACGAATCATCAAGGCGGAGGCAATTGAGGGTGAGGCTCTTAAGGCCGCTGCACCTGCAAAGAATGTGAGCCAGAGTCTGGGCATCCGGAGAAAATGCCTGCCATTACAAACAAATTATAGTCATTCACAAATTGGGAGGTTTAAACTCTTGAGAGAGAGAGAGAGAGAGAGAGAGAGAGATACGGATAGATGGAGAGAGGAGAGTAAGGGAAGGGCTTGTGAGACGGAGAAGCGGAGAGCTCTGCTGACACATGCCACCGAGCAAAGCGTCTCCGTGTCCAACTTCAGGAGCACCTCCTTTACCATTACACCGCTTGGAATTGCCTCCAAATCCATCTTCCTCCGCTTCTTCCGTAGCTCTTCTTCTGCTATGCCTACGAAGTTTTTCCTTTTCTGCGAGTCTTCTTTAGGGGCCTTTCTGGTTTATTACCAGCCCACTTTACGGATACAATGGGCCATTGCTATGGGCTCCGCCCAAGACCAAGAGCAAGCTCTCTCTCGTTAGTACCCCTCAGTTAGGGGTACTAACTATTTTTGATTAAAACAGATTCTTATGAAAGTCTTTAGAAATAGTTAAAAGAGCAAAGTAGTATTCATTATTATTAGCAGTGATTGACACTTGGTAGAGAATTTTCTAGTGACATCACTTAACATAAAAAGTAAAGAGTAAAGCTTAAAGCTTATGTGAGCTTACTAATTAATCACTCACAATCTCTCTTTGAGTTCATAACTACATCGTTATACTCACCTAAAATAGAAGTTTTATCAATCTTACAAATCATCTCCAAGATCACTTAGAATAAGTTATATGAAGCTATTTGGACGATGCACCTTGCTCCTATTCTGAAAGGAATCCATCATCCATCTAATGCACATAGTCAAGGACAGACCTACCTTAATATGTGAGGGGTCCTTGGCAACCCCAACAAATTTTAAAGTCCTTGTAAAAATATGGTTCTTTATGCTATGCCCCTAGCAATAATTTTTTCATGCCCTTTTAAATAAATTGCTAAAGATTTCACAACATGACATATATGATAATAAATGAATTTTATTCCATGAAATATTATAACCATTAACCAGTAACAGAGCCACCTTGAGACCAAAGGTTCCATTGCCTAAAATTAATAATAATAATAATAATAATAATAATAATAAAAAAAAAAACTTCCTACGAGAATAAGTGAAGCGGAACTCAAGAGCTGTGGACCACGCCTCATGAAGTGGAAGTTACTAGTTCGAATCTCCATCAAGTAAGCCGTTTGAGCTAATCGCCTCCTCCTACCTTTTTGTGTAAAAGTAATAATAATAATGTCAAAATAGCGAGGTAAACTTTTAGCATTGCCCCAAAAAAATAAATAAAATGTCAAAATAGCTAGGTAAACTTTTAGCATTGCCCCAAAAAAATAAATAAATAAAGGCAAAAGCTTTAATCTATAGAGAGAGAGAGAGAGAGAGTAAATTGTGAATGATTATTAATCTGTGGAACATGCACAAATCTGTTGCACGTTCTGATGCCAACAAATAGTGGAGGAAAAAATGTGTTATGAATTCCCCCGAAACATCTGACAAAATTGAAATACAAATGACTTAAGAACTCAGTCCTCTTATTCATGCCATAACTCTTGAAGGATGGTTGATGGTTCAGATCGACAGCTCGGATTTGGAGACAAGAATGCCATCACGATCAGCATACAACCATTCCCCATCACGTATGAAGGTTCCTGCAATGTACACAGGGACATGCTTTTCACCAATTCCCTTTTTATTTGATTTCAAGGGATTGGATGCCAAGGCTCTCACCCCTATATCACATCCATTGATCTCGTCAACATCTCTAATGCAGCCGTTTACTACAATTCCAGCCCACCCCATATTTTGAGCCAACTGTCCCAAATTCCCTCCCACCAAAGCACATCTCATGCTTCCTCCACCGTCTATAACCAAAACTCTTCCTTCACCTCTGGTTTCAAGAAGCTCCCTCACCAATACATTGTCCTCAAACACCTTAAGAGTGGCGATGGGGCCAGAGAATGTTTGACGCTGACCATAAATCTGGAATATTGATTGCAGAACACGCAAGTCACCACTTGCCAGAAGTGCTGCATTTGTATCACAAGCTTCTGCAGTAGCTAAGGCAGCCATATTCTTCCTGCATATACACCTGTCTAAATGTCAATAAAATTTCAATTGGACAAACAACAACTACAGAAGAACAAGCTCATCAGGTGTTTTTGATCATGTTATCTAGACCAAAATTATATACCCACACCTTTTCCTAGACTGCTTGTAGGCTAAAACAAATATTAGGGGGAAATTATAAGAGAACGCGCAAACACACACACCCACCAAAAAGTGGATGTAATCTCATATGCATGCATCACATGGGCCTGAAGACCAACATATAGAGGATCCCAATGCTTATTCACAATCTGAATGTGTGTTCTTTCAACATAAACAAGTGACTCGACTAGCTTAAAACTCGGAGGAAAAGAAACAAAATGGATTGTTTAGTCCCATTTTCAAATTTATTTAAATTGAAATTGAAACAATTGCAATGTTAAGGTTATCTTTTAAACACACGAAAAGGCACAAACACACAACATGCTTGCTCCCAAAATTTAGTACGAAAGGCATTCTAACATGAATATGATTGGATCAACTATGATCAGTTTTTGAGTACTATCATGAAGAGGCAATGGAATCCTATTGCTGAAGTAAATGAGATCAGATTCAAGACTTATCTAGGGACTCAAGTAAAGGACATAGGATTTGCAAAGGGCAAAGTAAGTAGCCCTTAGATCAACATATTACCAAATCCTAGGTTAAATTAGCCAGTGAAATCCCTGGACATAATAAAGTTTTCAGAAGAAAAAAAAAAATTGATTGGAAAGAAGAATTTCCAAACCTTCATCAAAATATGAAGATCTACACCAATTCAAAGGCAGAAACTTTATCAAAGAGATCTCAATGGACTGACTTCCTCGATTCTAACTTCAGAACAGCAATTTATATTGACTTCCTTACTTGCTTGGATCACATTGCCAAATCATAAATCTAGAGGATCCCACATGGACCTCTTGCTTCAAATGCTTAACTATATTGGCACTTTTGTAACATTCGTAGAGCTTCAGCAAAAAAGAAAACTGGACCATCAACACTTATCAGGGTTACATTTTATGCATATACATGAAGAAGATATAAACCCGCAAGGTGGAATGTCTATCTGAAAGCAAAGTGGGACTACAGCATCTAACATGAATAACTCTTATAAGCAAAATCCATATTTTCCTTTGACTTAGCAGGTGGTAACAAGAGTTACCTCTTAATTTCAGCACCAGTTACCAGATATTGAATAAAACTCAATTACAAGAAGACATTTCCCTAGATATTACTAAACTTGCCATCTAAATACACATATATTGGTATGGACCTAGAAGTGGATTGCAGTTTCATCCCCATATTGGGAAGTGAACGTGAAAGGGTTAAGAGCAAGAAATTATTTTTGGTCACTTTGAGGGAGCTGGTCCTTCTATTTCCAAGCAATTTGCAATATGGATTACAAAACCCTAATACGACTCAACTACAACACCTAAGACCTCATATAACTTAACTAAATTAAGACTACAAAGGTTTACATAAATTCAACTAACCTACTTATCTTGAACGAATTTGGAGGGCCCAACTACCGACGACCCCTTCAAAAGGGGTAGGCCACCAAAATCGCCTGGAAAGCTGGCAGCCCATGAGCTAAGGGCCTATGAAGCCAGTGGCCTACGACTAGAATTCAGAAGGCCCACAAAACAAATTCAGATTCTCATGGTTTGATCAGCACACTAATCAACAAAGGGAATCAAGAGACCACTAGAGTGCCCAACTATTGACAACCCCTTTAAGGGAGGCTACCCATCAGAAATTACTATGAAAACCAGTGGCCCAAGAGCCAAGGGCCTATCAGGCCGACAGATACGGTCAGAACCCGAAGGGCCCACCAGATTACGGCTCAAACGACCTCACGAGGACTCTAATAAATTGTTTCCTAATGCAACCACTAACAGCCAGTTAGGGACCAGCCAACTCAGCTAACGGCCCGGATACTATTTCCTAATGGAGCCCCCAACAGCCGATCAAGGACCCTGCCAGCTCAGCTAAAAGACTGCTCACGCCATACACCCCCCCTCTCCACATGTGCCCTTCTAACAAACCTAGGGAAAAATCTCCACGTCAGTAACAAATTACTGGCAAGAGACCCTAATACCCTAGGAGGGAGGATGAGAGACGAGGGCCTATAAAAGGGACCAAGGGGGTATTCACCCACGTATGCCTTTTTACCCTGTCCTTATTCTGCCTAAGTTTTCCTTACCAGCCACCCTATAACCTCTCTTTCCTTCTTGCAGCTCCTCCCCTAGCTGGTGGTGTGCGGCCACTGTGTGAACAGACTTTATTCCAACGATACTACTAATACGTATCTCCTACTAAACTACTAACTACCCATGTAAGATAGGATATAACATCCCTCCTTCAAAAATTACCCTCCTCAAGGGCAAAATCTTGATTTTTTCATGTGTTATTCAAGGTCTTCTTCCATCCACATGTACCCTCATCATCTTTCCACTATAAACCTCGATCAAAAACAGTTTCTCGCAGTGATAACCAGGACCAAACTTCTCATTACATTTGAAGCAAGATCCTTTCTCTTGCCTCTCTCGGAGCTTAGTAGGGTCAATCTCTTCATCGATAAGGCTAGTCTTTGTATTGGATATTTGTTAGTTAATCATTCTTCTCGTTGCACAAGCACTATCGTTTTCCTTAGCACCACATTCTTAGCATCATTTACCCTAACCACCCAAAAGGGGGGTCCTCGCCACTACTAATTCTGATGGAGTGGGAATGTTTCCAAACACACGATGGGAAGCAATCCATTTAGAAACTTGGTGTGTGCATGAAATTGGCACATTTGGAAGTATTCAGTGCAGTCCACACATCTCAAAGCGGAGCAGCTGCTAATGGAGGTCATCGATAATGGGGGCACATGGCCAGACAATGAATAAGTGGCCTTTGTTGATGGCCAAAATTGTCAATAGGGAATCCCCTTTTCCCATCAATTAATAAAGGGGGGGGAAAAAAACTCTAGCCAACCCGATTGATGAAGATAAATTGTCTGGTCTTGCAGCCCTTACATCCATTATTATGGAATCCTTCAATCCACTCACAAAGCAAGTACTTGCTTGCCATTAGGTGCATTTCCCACTTTTGCTAGGAGTGTTCCGGACTTCGTTTGGTACTCATGCACGCTTACTTCCTGATGCAACTTAATAAGCTCTCCAAACAAATCGAAAAATTGAGTCGGCCCATAACGTGCATACAAGCATTTAGTGAATTCTTCCAACAATACCTCTCTAGCCTCTTGTCAAAGCAATTGGTACCACAACTGCGTCTTATCTTATAAGTGAAAGGAAAATAGAGCTATTCAGTCTTCAGTTGGTATGCCATGGTCCTAAAAAAACTATTCAGCTCAGCATACCCAACTAGTCGAGTCTTCCTCTCCATTGAAGCAAGGAAATCCAACTTAACCATTTTAGTAGCCAAAGATGGATTTTGGTCAAAATTGGGCCTAAAGCCGTGTGGGTTGTTGGACAAATCTTCATGCTCTATTCTTGAGTTGCTTCTTTCCTGGTTAGACAACAATTGGAACAACTTGGTGAGTCGCTTCATCAATTGTTGGTGCCCATTAGAAGGAGACTGAACACTATTCAAGTTGTTCAATCCGATCTTCCACACCTACGCTATGATACAACCTTGATATGGACCTAGAAGTGGATAGGGGTTTCGTCCCTATGTTGGGAAGCTAACATGAAAGAGTTAGGGCAAGAAAAATATTTTTGGCTACTTCGAGGGAGGCAGTCCTCCTATTTTCATGCAATTTGTAATATGAATAAATAATTACGATACTTTTCATTAAACAATAGTAGGATTTCATAGACAAACACTTACAAATCCCTAATACGCTCAACTACAACTCTTAATAACTTTGTACAACCTTAACTCAATCGGATTACAAAGCTTTACACAAATTAAAATAACCTACTGATTCCAAAGGACTTTATTTCAACCATGCTCCTAATACTTAATTCTACTAAACTACTAACTCCCTATGCAAGATAGGACCATAACACACACACACACACACATGTATACAATGTGTCGTTGCTAGCAGCATCTACAATTGCTTAGGTCATTGGAAGTTAAGTTACAGTTGGTTGGCATTTCATATGAAATTCTATGGCCTTTGGCTAATACTGGTGTTATGAAGTCCTTGTGAGTGAGAGAGAAAGAAAGGAAGACAGCTGCTTTCCCATGTTTGTAGAAAGTATGCCCACATCAGGGATTAACATAAGATATAATATTAATTCAAAGTCCAAGCCCATCAAAGCACGCATTTTAGACATGTCTTTCCAAAATGTGAATGCACAGCAGAAGATTAGAGATCTCTTTTTTGACAAAAAAATAAATAAATAAAACAAAGTTATTGGGATCACCACACACGTAGTAAGCAGTTATGGTTATAGAAAAAACTGTTACTTAAAAATTGAACCATGTACTGAAAATGCCATCCCAGCGAGCGGTTGGGGAAAGGACATGAACAAGTACAGCATAACGTAGATATATTTGGAGACACAAGTTCTGGCATAGAAAATTGGAGAAGTTGGTAAGGGAAATATATTATTTAGAAGGTCAATAGGAGGAATAAGAAAAGAAATTCACTTAAAATTATAGCAGAGAAGCCAACAAACATATCTAATCCATTCATGATCATTAATCAAATAATGAGTAAATCAGTACGAGCAGACAAGATTCTAACCCCCACGCTCCCCTCAATATGATATTCGCACATGTTTAAGCGGACCCCCACCATCCCAAAAAGAGAAAGGAAAACAAAAATAAACCTTTGACGATAATGCAAACAGAGCCCATATTGGAAATGGGATTATGGAGAATTACAAGAAAGAAGATAAAAAGCAAAGCTTACCCGGATGAGGAAGAGAAAGAAGCGATCTCTATTTGGACGGTTAGAGCGCCTCTGATTAATTTTCCGAAGAGCGTGGGTCTCTGTGATGTACTTCTTCCTCTTTATCCATCTTCCGATAGCTGCGTCTAGACCAGAGAGACCTGTAAATAGAAAAGATGATATCACGCTTCCAATAGCTACAAAAATAAATTACGCCCAGACGCTATCTTGTTGGTTTCTGAGCCCTCTGATTGTCTTCTTCGACCAGTTTATCCGTTCATCCCTCACCTTACGTCTGTTTTTTTTATTTATTTATTTTGGTTGGGGGGGGGGTTGGAATTTCGTGGTAAACCCGATTGCAACTTTAATTTGCAGTCATGTCCCTTGTTTTGGTCAATGTTTGGATTGTTTGAGGTTGACCGTCAAATTCGACGAATTCTTTGATAAGATGCCCGGACCCATTCAAAATTATCAAATTTCTTTTGATAGTGTGGATGTAGACTAACTTTTCATAACCATTGCTGTCACTTAAAATTTGGTCCGCTCGAAATGTCAAAGCAAAGATCGAAGGGGCAATCAAGCTGGGGATCGATAAGGAAAATCTCAAGTTACACATGGGTTGGTAGGTTTGGAGAAGAAAACGTGTCCCCTACGATTCGTTTTCTTCCCATTATTATCAAGTTGAGGTAAGATATGAGTCATGTGACCGTAGAGAGGGAAAAAGAATTTATTTGTTTTTTAAGTTTTTCACGCATATGGACATCGAAACTTCATTATCAACGTTAAATGCGTGCGATTCCACTCCACTCTTTACCCCCATCCCATGGAATACATAAGTTGACAACTATTGTTTAAGTTGTTTTACTTCCCCGCCCGAAAACACTTTCTTACGTACTCTTGTGCATATAATATACCATTTGTCCGTAAAGCAAACATAAAAATGCTGAGGAGGGAGAGTGTATATATATATATATATATATAAAACAAACAATTTAAATATAAAACACTCCTAAAAATAAAAACAATTTCACCTACCTATATGGCCATTGTCTCTGACGACGACCCTCCATCAAGAGGAGAGGGTAGCTAGATTTGTTTCACAAAAAGTTTTTGGGTTTAGATGCGCGCAGTTACTTTTTTGATAACTTGTTTATTTGCTTAAATGATTTTCGTCTTACCTATCATTTGTATTATTGAATTTAATTAAAATGTAATTAGTAATTAAATCCAAGAAAAACTAATGGAAGTGTCTTGCAATTTGCATGTAGACCGACGTGTGGAATAAACAAAGCTAAGACGTCTATTTTAAGCTAACTAATTCCAACCAACTAGCTATGAGAGTCTTATACACGCGTTTTGAAAAGAAAAAAGATGACCTCTTTAGCAGACTAATTAATCTGCTACAGTCAAATATTTCGGAAAGGGTCCCCCTCTCACCTAACAAATTTATTAGATAGGATACGAGAAAAATTTTATTATTATTACTGTTTTTTTTTTTTTTTTTTTCAAAAAGAAAAGTTTCTTATCGAAATACACATAACAAACACTACCCATCCGTACATGTAGCGTTAACAATTAACACATACAAAATTTGCTGCAATAATATTAGAGTGTTTTTGTTTGTTTGTATACCATTACCCTAAAAGAAAAGAGAAAAATGAGAAAGCAATGCCTTTATAGCTAGAGTAAAACAAGTGGATTTCTTTCTGGTTATACATCAATATTAATACGTGTATTGCATGTTTTCTTAATTGGACTAATTATGATGATATCTTTGGAATGAACTTTATGAAAAAATCATTTAAAACAAAAATTGGGAAAATTTTATTTACTCTCTCAAAATACTACTCAATTAATAATGTCCTACTAAAAAAGTCATATTAATTTGTTTGGAATCCTAATATGGGAGTACCAAATTACCAAAGGGCCCTTCGATCTCAGTCGTCAATGGCCTTTTGAGTATCCGGTTAATGACAAGTGACAACCCATTTGGCCGCAGGAAAGCCCAAGACTTATTCCCACGACATCCCTTTATCCCCATGCATGTGGCCGAAGGACTATATATGATCATATAAAAAGGTAGCGTATTCACCCATTTTATTATTTTGCCTATCTAAAATCAGCTTAATAAGAAAATGTGCCGTTGGAACATCCTATCGAAGGAAGACAATTTATTGGGTCTCGTTGTCTTTCATATTGATTACTTACCTTCAACGACTACCATATCGGCTCCACTAGTAAATCCCCATCCATTACCAATTGGAGGTGAGAACAACAATCATATAAATAAAGATAATAACCCACAGGTACAAGGGTTTTGATTTTTTACGCACATTATGTCAATTTGCCTCCTTATTCTTATCGGAGATAGTTTTAATTTGCCACTACCCTTAGCAAATTATTATAACCTTTTATGTATACTTTGTTAGTGTTGATTATTAGGCGTTTAATATAGAATAAATTGTACATATATTTTTAATTGTTTATTCTCTAATGCGATAATAAAAGTTACCATTGATATAAAATATATAAGTTAATTGGTCTAGAATTTAATTATGATTTATAGTTAGAAAAAAAAAATACACTTTAGTTTACTTGTAGCATTAAAGTCGCTGCATGTGTGGTATTAATCCAATTTATTGAAGTGGATTTTGTAATTACGGATAGAGGAAGGGTGAAAAAAGAAGAAGAGAAGAGAACAAGATAGAACCCGTGACACAGAATTGAGTGGGGCCCGGAGAAAGAAAAAAAGACAGAGAGTAGATTGGGGACGCTCGTGCGCCAAAAAGAGCTGGGTCCCATTGCGGAGGAAGACTTTCACTAATACAAATCTTGGCTTTTGTGTAAGGTGGGGCAGAGTGGTGGCACTTTCAACAAAATAAAGGAACGGTTGAGAAATCAGCCCGGTTTCTTCGCGAGGATTCCGCTGTTTTATAGTGAAACATGTCATTGTCTTTTTTTCTTTTTTTTTAATTAATACTAATAATTAACACACATATACAAGTGATAAAGTTGGAAATGCCAAAAGGAATAGCATAGCACTGTGCGCGTTTGTATCGGAATTAGGAAATGGCTCATTTTCCATACGCTAGGGAAGGGGGACAGTGCGAATCTAGCGGCTCTTTGGCTCTTGGCTCGTAGGAGCACGATGCGCTCGAGTGTAGAGCATACTGACGAAATGCACCCCCAGTCCGCTACACTTGCATGATTTCCGGCATACAATGAGACAATTAATTTCACACCCCCAACTCCCGCGCCCTGCGCCTGATAACATCTTTCCTTAAATAACTTAATCCAAAATATAATAATCACAGTAGCCGGATCCACCACTTTTGCTACAGACCATAATTAACAAATCACATCAACTTCACAGTCCTACTCATATCTATTGTTGAAAGTTTTGGTTAACATGTATATAGGGTTACATAACTTGTACGGTGGGCATTGTTTGGATTCAAATTGAGGCGTATACGTGTGAGAAAGGGTTGGTCACTGGGTCTTTTTTCATTTTTGTTTTTTTGGGTCCTACACTTGCTCATATTGAATTCAGGTGTCACGATCATCCCATGCTATCACTAAGTGTCGAGAGAGATAAATGAGGTAAATTACGCAAAGTTAGTTTCCTTCAATTTTGATTTGGTAAGTAGTAAAGGGCAACTCATTTCTTGGCTCTACTTGTTACACTTGTTTTATATTGGTTCACTTATGTTAAAGTCATTATTATTATTATTTTTTTAAAAAAAAGTAATTGACATAAAAAATCACTTCAAATATATAATATAAATAAATATAAAGAGTAATAATATATTATTTTTTTTGTTTTCGACATTATCACTACTCAGAGGTAATACAATGTAGTTTGAGCTGAAAGAAAAAATATTACTCTGTACTCTGTAGTCACTAT
Source organism: Corylus avellana (assembly GCF_901000735.1). Lineage (NCBI taxonomy): Eukaryota > Viridiplantae > Streptophyta > Magnoliopsida > Fagales > Betulaceae > Corylus > Corylus avellana. The sequence continues at coordinate 39,679,847 of NC_081543.1, read as the reverse complement.
TACTTGACTAGAAATGAAACGTTTGAAAAAAAGTAACTACTCTGGTTAAATCCGAGACATTAGATAAAAAGTTGACATAGTGAAGATAGATGAAAGTAAATTATTATTATTATTTTTTTTTTGAAAAAAAGGATGAAAGATGAAAGTAAAGTTAGACAAACTAATTATTCATCCTAGAAATCCATCCCTCCCAAGAAGGCAGAGTTTGGGCCTTGCGGAGGGGGAGGGAATCAAATCCAAAGTTTGACTGGACCCGGAAAATGAGAACCTAATTTATTTATTTTTATTTTTTTGAGTAAGTAATGTGACCGAAAAATTGGGGGCGTCACTCCCACAATTTACTTCCCTCTCCCTCTCTCTCTATCTCTCTCTGTGCTGCCGCCTTAAGGTCACCAACTTGTCCTGGTATTCTATTCTTGTTTGGGTGTGTCACTTTACAGGATCCACTTCCATCATCATCATCTTCTTCTTCTTGTTTATACAATTTTCAACTCTTTTTTTTTTTAAATTATTTCCGCCCGTGGTCCTTCGTATCGGTGCAGACCCGTGAAGCAGCAGATCCCACTACAGGCATAGTCGTGGGTCCGAACCGGAATTTCTGGCAAAGGGCTCTGGGTAGTGGTAGTGGGGTTCTGCTTGTGAAGTAGTAGGCTTACTAAATTTTTACTGGAACTGTAAGACAAAAGAGCTTTCTTTTCTTTTCATGGGTAATATCTCTCTCCTGGAGTCTTATGGGGGAATCCAGATATGACAGACTTGAGTTTGTGTCACGGCCGACATTTCTGAACATCGTACTCTCCATTCTGTCACTCTTAAGGTATCTTCGCCACCTTCCTTAACCAACTCTACCTGCTTGTAGCTATCTTCTTTTCATGTTTGCCTCATTCTCTTTCTCTCTAAATCATTTTCTCTACTTTTGTTGTTTCTTGTTATAGCTATTGGTATATCCATGATCACAATTAAGCACTTGCGTGTTTTGAGTGTAATCCATCATGTCTATCTTTGGTTGTGATTTTGTCTGACTATTTTATTTTGTTTTAAAAAAAAGTATTTCAGCTTTAATTCATCGGGAAGGATCAAAAGGCAGCAAAGGAGAAGATTTAGCACAGATCTGAAAATGGAAGTAAAGAAGGCTGTTACTTGGAAGGTATAGATTAAAAAAGAGAGGGAGGGGGGGAGAGTTATCAAGGATCTATTCTATGATTCCACCTTGAAGTTTGGTAAATTTCTGCACCGGGTCCCAAAACCTTGAGGAGAACACAAAGATAGGAAATTCCTTTTCTTTTTTTTGTTCGTTTATGTCAGCAGAGCTTTTGGCAATCCTCGTAAAATGAAGAGAGAATGGGAGATACCAATGTCATCGGGACAAGGCATCGTGGGCTTGTTGTTGCTCTTTCACCTTGTAATTATGGCGTCAGGCGCCAGAGAGTTGTCTCTTCAACAGCAACAACAACAACAAAGCGATGATGGTGATAATGATGCCGTGGGACTTTTGATGGCCTTCAAGCAAACCTCCATTGAGTCCGATCCCAAGGGTTTCTTAGCGGATTGGAGCCATGATGGTGATCCGTGCTCATGGCGGGTCGTCTCTTGCTCTCCTGATAGCCAAGTTACCGCCTTGAATCTCAGTAACGCCGGCCTCATTGGTAGCCTTCACCTTCCCCTTGTCACAGCCTTGCCCACTCTCCAGCATCTATATTTGCAAGGCAATTCATTCTCCGCCGGCAATCTCACTGTCAGTAGCTCCTCCTCCTGCACCAGCCTCCATACTATGGACTTGTCCTCCAACAACTTGTCCGGCTCTTTCCTGCTGCTCTCTTCTTGTAATCGACTTGCTTACCTCAATCTCTCTCGGAACTCCATCTCTGGGGCCATTCTCCGCTTTGGTCCTTCTCTGCTGAAGCTTGATCTTTCTCGCAATCGCATTTCTGATTCGTCCCTCCTTAACTATTCTCTCTCCAACTGCCAGAATTTGAATTCACTCAATTTCTCCGACAACAAGCTCACTGGATCACTCGGCTCTCTTAATCTCTTGCCTTGCAAAGATCTCTCTGTTTTTGACCTCTCCTACAATCTCTTGTCTGGGGAGATACCCCCTCGCTTCGTGAGCGACTCACCTGCTTCTCTTCTCTATCTGGATCTCTCTCACAACAATTTCTCTGGCAGCTTCTCCACTCTTGATTTCGGCCGCTGCCCCAACCTCACTACACTCTTTCTATCTAACAACGCCCTCTCTGGCGACAACTTCCCGTTGAGCCTACAAGACTGCCAACTTCTGGAGACACTTAACCTCTCCCACAATCTGCTGCGCTCCAAGATACCGGGTGCCTTGCTGGGAAATTTCAAGAGACTAAAGCAACTATCTCTGGCCCATAATCAGTTTTCTGGTGAGATCCCGCCGGAACTGGGACTGTCATGTGGGACTCTCCAGGAGCTTGATCTCTCTGCAAACGAACTCTCTGGTGGGTTGCCTTGGACTTTTGCGTCCTGCTCCTCTTTGCGTAGTCTCAACCTCGGGAACAATCAACTTTCTGGAGATTTCCTCACTACAGTTGTGAGTAAACTCCAAAGTCTGAGATATCTCTATGTACCATTTAACAACATAACTGGTCCTGTGCCACTGTCGCTGACCAACTGTACTCAGCTTCAAGTGCTCGACCTCAGTTCCAATAGCTTTTCAGGGAAGGTTCCGGCTGGGTTCTGCTCCTTGCCACTCCACTCACCTCTGGAAAAGATACTTCTGGCCAACAATTTCCTCTCTGGGACAGTGCCCTCGGAGCTTGGAAACTGCAAGAACCTGAGGACAATTGATCTTAGTTTCAACAGGCTGAGCGGCCCAATTCCCTCGGAAATTTGGACCTTGCCAAATCTTTCTGACTTGGTTATGTGGGCAAACAACCTTACCGGTGAAATCCCACAAGGCATTTGTACAGACGGAGGAAACTTGGAGACCCTGATTCTCAACAACAATCTCATCAGTGGAACTATTCCGCAGTCTATTGGCAAGTGCACCAACATGATATGGGTGTCGCTTGCCAGCAACCGGCTCAATGGAAATATCCCTGCTGGTATTGGGAACCTCCTTAACCTTGCTATCCTCCAATTGGGGAACAATTCACTAACGGGACAGATCCCACCAGAGCTCGGCAAGTGTCAGAGCCTCATTTGGCTTGATTTAAACAGCAATGCCCTGTTTGGTGCTATCCCGTCCGAGCTTGCCAACCAAGCTGGACTTGTCATTCCTGGAAGGGTTTCTGGGAAGCAGTTTGCATTTGTGAGAAATGAGGGTGGGACAGCTTGCAGGGGTGCTGGAGGACTGGTTGAATTTGAAGGGATACGAGCAGAGAGCCTGGAAAGTTTTCCTATGGTTCACTCCTGCCCATCAACCAGAATCTACTCCGGCTCGACAGTTTATACATTCCTCTACAATGGCAGCATAATCTATCTTGATCTCGCCTACAATTCCTTGTCAGGAACTATTCCTGAAAACCTTGGTTCAATGAACTTTTTGCAAGTATTGAATTTGGGACACAACAGGCTAACTGGAAGTATTCCTAACAGCTTTGGAGGTCTGAAAGCGATTGGAGTTCTGGATCTCTCTCACAATAGTCTTCAAGGATTCGTCCCAGGGTCATTAGGGACTCTCTCTTTTCTTAGTGACCTTGATGTGTCTAATAACAACCTCACTGGCCCAATCCCTTCCGGCGGGCAGCTGACCACTTTCCCAGCATCCAGATATGAGAACAACTCTGGCCTTTGTGGGGTACCCTTGCCCCGTTGTGGCTCTGGAAACCAATCAGTTGGTTTTTCGACTCGGAGGAAGAAGCAGTCACTCACAGCAGGGATGGTCATTGGCATCGCATTCTTCTTCTTGTCTATCATTGGGCTTACATTTGCTCTTTTTCGAGTGAAAAAGTACCAGCAGAAGGAGGAACAGAGAGAGAAATACATTGAAAGTCTTCCAACTTCAGGTAGCAGCAGCTGGAAACTTTCCAGTGTTCCTGAGCCCCTGAGTATCAATGTAGCTACATTTGAAAAACCTCTGCGGAAGTTGACCTTTGCCCATCTACTAGAAGCTACAAATGGTTTCAGTGCTGAAAGCTTGATAGGTTCTGGTGGGTTTGGTGAGGTCTACAAGGCTCAATTGAAAGATGGCTGTGTTGTTGCAATTAAGAAGCTTATTCATGTCACTGGTCAGGGAGACAGGGAGTTTATGGCAGAGATGGAAACTATCGGGAAGATCAAGCACCGAAACCTGGTTCCTTTGCTGGGTTACTGCAAGATTGGAGAAGAGAGGCTTCTTGTGTATGAGTTCATGAAATGGGGTAGTCTGGAGGCTGTTCTTCATGACAGGGCCAAAGGCGGGGGCTCAAAGCTTGATTGGGCAGCTAGAAAGAAGATTGCGGTAGGGGCTGCTAGAGGTCTTGCATTCCTTCACCATAGCTGCCTACCTCACATTATCCACCGGGACATGAAGTCTAGCAATGTTCTTCTAGATGAGAATTTTGAAGCCCGAGTTTCTGATTTTGGCATGGCAAGGTTGGTGAATGCCCTTGACACTCATCTCAGTGTGAGCACCCTTGCGGGAACTCCAGGTTATGTACCCCCTGAGTACTACCAAAGTTTCAGGTGCACAACAAAAGGAGATGTCTACAGTTATGGTGTCATACTGCTAGAGCTTATATCAGGCAAGAAGCCGATAGACCCATCCCAGTTTGGTGATGACAACAACCTTGTTGGGTGGGCAAAGCAGCTTCTGAGGGAGAAAAGAAGTAATGAGATACTTGACCTTGAGTTGATGACACAGCAATCTGGTGAAGCTGAACTGTTTCAGTATCTGAGGATTGCTTTTGAATGCCTAGATGACAAGCCATTCCGGCGGCCAACCATGATTCAGGTGATGGCAATGTTTAAAGAGCTTCAGGTTGATACAGAAAGTGATAGTCTCGATGACTTCTCATTGAAAGACTCTGTTATCGAGGAATCACGAGAAAAGGAACCTTAGTTCATGTTGGTTCGACCCTGATTGGACTAAAAGAAGTTTCTTGCAGGCGTGAATGTGACTGGGCCATGGCTACACATATGTGGTAACAGTGATGTAAACCTCTGAAATTGGAAATGGATTTAATTCCTGCACACTGTATATAATAGAACACTGAATGAGACAGAGAAGTGGAAGGAAAACTTTTGGGAGAACAAAGTAAAGGAGCCTTGCAGTCATTCAAAAATTAGTAGCTTATTTTTTGTTCCCTTTGATCTTCACATCTACTGCTGAAGACTTAAAAACTTTGTTCCTTTGCCTTTGCTTTCTGTTTTCTGTCACAGTTTTGGTACGGATGTACTTCAGTTTGTCATAATTTTCGGTTATTGTTGTTTATAGAAAGCTGGAATTTTAGAAGAGAGATTTGTAAAGTTGTAGCACTGGCATTGTTGGGAAATTGAAAAATCATAGTTGTGCAATTCAGATCTTATTTCTCTTATGATTGTGGTGATTCTGATAATTATTTAATTTCACAGAAATGTTTTCTGCAATTGTCTCAAAATATAATTCACAAAATTGTATCTTTTTTAATTGAGACTTGTAACCTCCACTCTAACTATTTGCTGTTTAATCTTTTGTCTTCCTGAATCAACATGAAACTTTCAAACCACCCCAAGCATTACATTGAATTTCCAATATTGCTTGTGAGGCCTCTAGGATGGCCTTCATACATCAAGCTACGGCTCAGCTGGGAGATGAAGTAAACTGAAACTACAGCTTTGGCGTGGCTGTGTCCTTGAGAGTATACTGAAGCAGTGGAACGGTTATGAATTTCAAAAGTTGTGATTGTTATAGGTCTGAGTCGGGAGCTTGGAGGAAGAGGAGTTTCATGGCAGAAGGAAAGCGGTGGGTTTAAGTGAGTTGAGGCCTGCAATGAGTGTCACCTCCCACTCTATGCAGTTCATGGTTTCTTTTTTTTGTAGGATCTGCACAAATTTGCCACTTCTAGTAAGTACCTAAGTCAATTTTTCTAGATATTTTTGCATTGGAAATAGGTTGCTGCATTTGCTTGTTGTTTACATGGTTTATTTAATGTGCTCTTACTGCTGGAAACATGGCAACACTGAACAGCTAATATCCTTATTACAGCAGACCACCGGCTTCTCAATTATTGTTACCATTTACATGATGCCAGTGTACAGGTACAATTTGGCTGGGTATTACTAGCAGATAGCATGACACTTGGATAATTATTGGTAATAGGAGGTCACTTTAAAAGCCTTCAAAATTTCTAGAAGTAACATTAGTTCTCATTTAACAATTTTCACTACCAATGTGTTACTATTTTGAGTAGTAAAATATCTAGAAGGATTTAGCTATAACAACTTAGTTGACCCAACCAAACAAAAAAGGGGTTTTGTTAAGCCTATCAACTGGCATTTTGTGGTAGAGGAAGATTAAACATGTAAAGATTGACTACAGATTAGAATGAGATTTTAAAATTGCTCTCCATGTGCGTGTGTGTCTGTCCAAAAACCTTTCTTCTTCTTCTTCTTCTTCTAAGCAAATCACATGAGAGAGCATGATTATCTCGTTTCGTATGTTTTGTGATTTGTTCAACCCAACTGACAAAGCATTAATCCAACTCCCAGGGTCGGTGTAGCGTTGAACTTGTTCGTGTTTAATAAACATTTCATATTGTGAGTTCTTTTATTTCCCTGATCTTCCGTATGGGTTCGCACCGTGTTAACAACACAAACAATGGAGCTTGAGATTTGGAAGTACAACCACCATTCCCTTCTGTTTCTCTTAAGATTTTAACCATTCTCATTGCCAATTTGCTCAACATTAGCTTATGACGACTTATCGTCTTGGTTTAATGATTAATTATCTATTGAATCTTTTAATGATTACTCTGGCCATAAAGTACAGGATCTGTGCTACTAAATATTATTTGGTTATGAGAATCTAAGAGTGAAAAGAGTTTTGTAAAATTATAGTCAGCTAGGGAATATGTTTGAATCTGCATAAATGGGTTTGATTATTCATTGAAGTTTTTAAGCTTTCTGACCCAGCTTAGTTAGAAGTTCTATCTCAACATTTTCAATGCTATAATTAACAGTTGCCATTGATTTTAACTTTCATAGGAACTTGATCTTAAGAGCTATGGAAGCCCTTTTAAAACAAAATCATGCCATTGATTCTATTGTTTTTTTTTTTTTTTTGTACTTTTGATTCTTGTGCTTCTCTCATAGATAAGGTAACCCACTTGTGGTGCTATTGGTGAGAATCTGACCGTAGAAGAATATACATTTCCGTTAGATATTGCAATAATTGCATGTTAACAATGCACTATGGTCTGATCTGCTTTTTGCAAGTCAAATGTTGCTTGGTTTTTCATTATGTCCTAGAATTGTAGGCTCTTGTCATTTAGTCAAATCTTCATTATCAAATATGTCATCATTTGCACGTTCATGAATTATGTTGTTCATTTTGGATTTGAAGTTTTGTCTGTTTGTTTCTTCCCTCCTAAGTCTGGGATATTGTGCAATTTTTAGAGGCATTATCAAAGCAATTGTAATCTAGGTTCTTTTTGGTTATTGGATTTCTTGGGCTAATTCATATTTGAGTAGCTGTGATTGTGATGGCAAATAATGAAAAGAGAAAGGTGTTTGGGCTGGGGAGGTTTGAGGTTAACCTGTTAATCATCATTGTTATGGGACTTTTAATGTATGATTTTGAACTTAATAGCAATTTTGTGGCCCTTGGTAATGATGATAAAGCATGTGACTTTTGTTATTCGAATCCTTCTTTTTCTGTTGCATTTTTATATCTTGTCTATATCATTGGGTGCTTAAAGTAGGATAAAGATTTTGTAGTGAGCTAGGTAGAGATTTTATATATGTAGGTGTATGCAGTGCGTTTCTATTTTTTCATGTGTGATAGATCTTCCTGGGATATGAACAGACTTTCTTGTCGGTATAGCCCCATATTACAAATTTGTCACTCCATGCTCCCTTTGGATCTTCTAATACATGAAATAATGATTGCGTTTGACTTTCGGGGGGAAAATGGAATCCAAGGTGAAACGTCGCATAGTGAGTTGACACTTGTTAGCAAATTATAAAAAAAGTTGTAAATCCGCCATAAATCTGTTATATTTTTGTGTGAACCATCCATATAAATCATTATCATTTGTACCAAATTTGTGTACAAAGCTCAACCAATCAAAGGGATTCCACATCCATACTACTTTGAAGGGGTTTTAGAATGTGCTCTCAAAATCCCAAAATGAAGGGTCTATCTGGCTTTTGAATCTAGATTACTGAATACTGTTTGAGTCTGTTGAGCAAAAATCTGTCTCGGAGAGGCTTTGGCACTCACTATTAAGGAAAGAAGCACCATATCCTTCATTTCCTTCCTGCGATAATGCTGTTTTCATCTGTAGGAATTTATCCTAGGATTAGGATCCCTTTGTTGAACTTGATCTCCCAACAACAAATATGTCAAAATGGTAACAGGTAAAGAGGCTCCGTCTCCGTGGGCCTATAAGTCCAAAGAAACTAAAGTGGAGGTTTGTAGACTTTCGTGAGCCTGAGCATGGGCGCGTGACATTCTCGGCCTAGAAAGGCCCAATCAGTCGTACTCCCACTAAGACCAGGGCCTTGACATGTAAAGAGAGAGAGTGGGACCATTATGGCCCAGTTCCTGGGTTGGGATGACCGCCAAGTCCAAAAGAGAGTTCCCCAACCCCGGATCAAAGTCGTCGGCTTGGAAGACTCAAGGCTGAAAGATAAGATTTAGATTTAACACTCCATCTCCGTCTTTTCAGGGTTAAAACTTTTTAAATCCATTCTTTCTTTTGTATGTATTATCAATTATGTATGTACGTACAGGAGGCAGCTATGCCCCTTTTTTCGGTTTATGTTAAGTTTTACGTGACCAAAAAATCCACGTGGTTTTAATACAACATTGGTAACAGCGCAGTGAGGAGGGAGTGGGAATGAGACAAAGACTTGGTCAAAGGATCTTTTTGACTGGGTGTTCGGGGTTGGGGGTGAACTGTTGTTACTGGGCCATGTCTCAATATTAATTTAATTTATATATTAAAGTCTGTGTGACATAAATGGAAGACCCCGGTCCCCGGTGGTGTTTTGTTAGCTGTCTGTGAAAATGATATCATATTGAAATTTAGACTACTTTTTTTGTGGTGTGGTGCCGTGTGGTCAAGATATTGCGTCATCCTTCTATCCAGACAAAATTTCCATCTGTCCGTCTCCCTTGTGCCAGTTTTTGGCTCAATCCTCCTCCCCCATGATTATTTATTTATTTATTTATTTTTTATTTTTTTCGGGGGAGAGGAGATCTAGAGTGGGGGTGGGGAATTAAGAATCCTATTATATATATATATATATATATATATATATATATATATTCCTCCTATATATGTTTTTCCATTTCCATATATAGTTTTGTTGTTCATCATTTCCCTCTCTTATTTATTTGACTAAATCCAACCAGCATTCAAGCCTTGTGATCAATTCAACGTGATTAATGATTACATGAAGGGTTATTGTTAATAGCCCCAAAATCACTACTACTTTACGAGTCTTGTGATGTAATGAATGGGGTTAGGCGTACTAAGTTTCACCATAAACTTTAATAAATACAAGTATGGGGTCTTAATCAGGGAGAATTTAACAGTTGAACATCAACAAAACTATTGCTCTCTGTATGTGCATGTTGGTGGAGACCTTTGACCAATTAATTAATTTTACACTTGTCTGCTAACTGCATGTATATATCTTTTAAAGATATGTTAAGTTGGTATCTATCTAGTTTGCAAATTATGTTAAAAATTGATAGTCTCAACTATGACTACTAATTAAGATAGACAGCACAAGGCTATTATTAATTAATTAGGTTCATTTCTTTGCATTTTATTCTAAATTCCAAAAACGTTTTTTCTTTGAAGTTGTATTGATGAGATGGAATACTAGGAATAACTTTATTGTAGAAAATGACAAGCAGACCTAAAACAAAAGGTTGGCATGATTTGATTAGAGTAGAATTGGATGCTAGCTGTTTACACAAACGAAGTTAAAGATATAATAATAAACATTACAAGTTCATTATCAACCAGCTGTATTCATTAATATTACGCAATATATATATATATATATATACATACTAGTCGATCAATAAATGATCCCAAAAAAAGAAAAGGAAAAATAGTTCATATCTTGTCCTTTTCTCTCTATTTAACATTTTACTGAGGAGCAGGAGTGTCAATTGTCTATGGTACTGAGTCTATGAAACCTTGCATTTTTGGGAGGTCCGATGATCCACTAACTATATATGTAATGTAAGTAAAACTGTCTTATAATTAATTTAAGTGGCCCCAAATGGTGAAGCTATATATATAAAATGTGTGTTTGTGTTGCTTCCCTTGAGACAACATTAAAAATAGATGTCCATGTCCATGGAGTTACCCAAAAAAGAGAAGCTGCCAATTGCTAATTGCTATATATAACTGGAGCCGTGGAGGCCAACTGGTTATTGTTACGTAGATTAAAGACAGCTGGGTCAATTATGTTAAATTGGGAGGAGAATTATATAAGAATAGGAGCATAAGCGTAACGAAATATGGTAAAAAACACCAAAAAAGAGTTGTGGGCGGGCGGCTAATAGAAGCAAAAAGGTGGTTGTAACTTGTAACCATCCTCACATTTGAAGGGTACACGTGTTGGGCACCCATGCGTCTCTCTTTTTGTTTTTGAGTTTCCACACCCCCCCCCACCCCTGCGTTAAACATATTCTCTAAATTTGAAAAGAAAAAATCGAAAATGGTGGAGTTTTTAGAATGAGTGGTAGCGGCCAGCGGGGAGGCTAAGGAGTAAGGATAGCGAGAGAGCTAGAGAGCTAGAGAGAGAGAGAGATAGAGAGAGAGAGAGCATGGGCGTAAGGCGCAGGATGCAGTTGGCGAGACGTGATTAGGCCGAGCGCAGAAGAGCAGCTTAAGAAGAGTGAGGCCTGAGAAGGGCCGAAGCCCAGTCCAAAAAGAAGGAATAATAATTGGGAATGTAACAATCAATCAAAGCGGCAAGCAGAGGTGGAGAAATCCTTGAGCTTTTTTCTCTCTCTTTCTCTCTTTTTGTTCTTTCAAAGATTCCATCCATTTTCCGGTCCACCACCACTGGATTACTTGCACCCTTTTCCCTCCCAACTCTCTCTCCTTTATTTTTTTTTCTCCGTCTTTTAATAATATAAAATTAATAATAATAGTATTATTATTATTATTTTCTTTTTGTAGTTATTCTGAAAGAACATCATGATTATGAATTTGGGCTAAAATCAGACAGAACGAGAGAGAAAGCGATGAAAATGATGGGAGGGTGGAAAATGTTTTCTCCCATTTGAATTGAAAGAGAGAAAAATAGGAGGAGAGAGAGAGAGAGAGAGATTATTGAGAAAGGAGTGAGATAGGAGGGGGGTGAGGGTGAGGGTCATCTGGTCAGGTCAAGGTGGTTGGGTGGCCGAGTCTGTAGTGGTGGACGTGGTGGTGCTGGGTCTCCTTCACAGAGACATACTACCATCGTCTTACCTTTTGACTCGATAATCAATAATACTCTGGTAATCATTTACTCATTCACTCTCTTTCTTTGGGGTTTGCTTTTGTGCTCTCGTCTCTGAATTTTGGGATTTTTTTTTTTTCTTAATTTTATTTTATTTCATCTTCCGACATCAATATCTCTAATATCTGTCCCCCTTCAATTCTAAGGTCCCTTCCTCTTCATTCTCTTGTTCTGTGTTGTTGAATTTTGTAACTTTCTTATTAGATCTTTGATGCGCTTTAGGATCTACTACACTGGGCTTTTAATTCATCAAATTTTGGGATAATTTTTATGTTTTGTCCCCTTACCTTTTGCCAACTGAAAGCTGGAAGACAGAGATGCAAAATTCCCCCCTCACCTTTTTTTTTTTTTTTTTTTTTTTTTTTGATAATTATGCTTATGATTTGTGGTTGATGGGTTTTTTTACGGATTATACTGTTGTCTGAGAATGTTGTTTTATAATCCCCAGTCTTCCAAGTCTTTTTTTTTAAAAAAAAAAAAACTTTCATGTGATTTTAATTTCCTGGATAGTGGTCGTTTCTGCTCTCTTAGATTCCATATAATGATTTCATTCCTTCTTTTTTCCTTTTCATTTTCTATGCAATTAACCCGAACTTCTTTAAAGCCCACTTCTTCATTTGACCTCATTTTTGTTCATGTTATTCTTACAACAAATGAGCTAAATTGGTTTGAACTGTGTTTCAGGGAATTCCAGCCCTCGAATTTTGTTATGGCTGGGATTGATGATAATGCTGCAATAATTGGAGATTGGGTGCCTCCTACTCCAAACACAAGAAGCTTTTTCTCTGCAATGTTAGGTGACGATATTGGGTCCCGACCACTCTCAGAACCTCCCTCCAGTAATACGACCGAGGACCTCTTTCTGGGACCTCCACAGCCAATCATGTCAGGAAACAACAATGGGACACAAAGCAGTCTTTCTCTTGACAAATTCGCCGACTTAGATTCATTTTCTGAGCATAAATCGAGCTCACGTGCTGGTCTTGTGGAAAGAATGGCAGCCAGAGCTGGATTCAATGCTCCCAGGTTGAATACACAAGGCATTAGATCAGCCGACATGTCATCCAATTCTGACATTCGGTCTCCTTACTTAACAATACCTCCTGGTCTCAGTCCCACTACGCTGCTAGATTCTCCTGTTTTCCTATCCAATTCACTGGTAAGCTTCAAAATCTTAAAAATCCTTTTTCACTGTTTGGTTCCATTTCCTGCTGTTAGTGTATGGAGTATGAGGAGATAGTATCAGGCTCTAGAGGTATATCCTCAGTTGCTTAGAATGAGTTTGGAAACATAACTGCTTATATTTACACTTTTTAACAAGCTATGCTACTATGCAATTGTTTTCTTTTCCTTTCTTATTGGGTAACACGAATTTTGATTTACCTTAAGATTAAGAGATAGCTGATTTGATGATGTTCGTCTACTTTTTGAAACAAGATTAGTATTAGCATAAATATTCCTAACAGATTAAACGAGAAAGAAAGGAAATTTGAAAAACTAAGGGTTTGTTATTATGAATGCCTGTTTAATGTCTTTGTTTTGGTTAATATGAGTTTTGCCGCAGATTGAGAGTTGGTAATTGCCAAATCCTTACATTGATATTTTCCCATGAACTGAATTGCATTCTGAATCTGTTGCACTGCAGGCGCAGCCATCTCCAACAACTGGAAAGTTCCCATTCATCTCAAATGGTGACAGTAGGAGCATGACATTGATCTCAGGGGCCCCTGATAGAAGTAAAGATGATCTCTTTGAAGATATCAATAACACATCGTTTGCTTTCAGACCTGTTGCAGAACCGGGCTCCTCTTTCTTTTTTGGCGCTTCAAGCAAAGTAATTAAACTCTAGGAATTCTGTTTATTGGACTTCTCATTTTCAAAATATACTTTTTCAATTTAGAGCACAAACACCAACTCTTAATGCATGTATGCATGCAAATATGTTGATTATTATTCATGTTATTACTCAAGTACTTACAAGTCTTCCGCACTGGATGATGGCTGGGGAGTGAGTAGCAATTAATTCTCGTCTTTCTAATAACTAATACTTGCCTTTTACAGATGACTCCAGCCACTCTTTCTCAACAATCCTTTCCAAGCATCGAGGTTTCTGTTCAGTCAGAGAATTCTCTTCAAAGTGTAGAACCCACCAAAGTTCAAACACAGAATAGAAGCAGCCTCCCTCCTCAGGCAGACTTTTCCCGATCATCTACTGAAAAGGATAATGGGGCTAACACTGTCTTGACAGATCAAAGAGCCTTTGATGCTGTTGGTGGCAGCACTGAACATTCTCCACCGTTGGATGAGCCACCAGATGAAGAGGGAGATCAAAGAGGCAGTGGAGATTCCATGGCTGCAGGTGGTGGTGGTGCACAATCCGAGGATGGGTATAATTGGAGAAAATATGGACAAAAACAAGTAAAAGGAAGCGAGTATCCACGAAGTTATTACAAGTGCACACATCCGAATTGTCTGGTTAAAAAGAAAGTAGAACGATCTCATGAGGGCCACATAACAGAGATCATCTACAAGGGGGCCCATAACCATAATAAACCTCCTCCAAATCGGCGATCAGCCATTGGGTCTGCTAATCCACTTGTGGACATGCAACTAGACATCCCTGAACAAGCTGGGCTGCAGAGTGGTACTGATGGTGATCCAGTTTGGGCAAGTACTCAAAAGGGAAATGTTGCCGGGGCTTCTGATTGGAGGCATGACAACCTTGAGGTGACATCATCAGCGTCTGTGGGTCCTGAGTACTGCAACCAGTCAGCCTCTATGCAGGGCCAGAATGGCACCAACTTCGAATCAGGTGATGCGGTGGATGCATCATTTACTTTCTCCAATGACGAAGATGAAGACGACCGGGGGACACATGGCAGTGTATCATTGGGTTATGATGGTGAAGGAGATGAATCCGAATCTAAGAGAAGGTTACAACATACTTGTGTCATTTTGTGTGCAATATCTTGTTTTAGATATTGAGGTCACCATGAGAATGTCTGTTTGTTGTTTCGTATTCCAGGAAAATTGAAGCTTATGCAACGGAAATGAGTGGAGCCACTAGAGCTATTCGTGAACCTAGAGTTGTGGTCCAGACAACCAGTGAGGTGGATATCCTTGATGATGGATATCGTTGGCGCAAGTATGGGCAGAAAGTTGTAAAAGGAAATCCAAATCCAAGGTTTCTATAATAATCACCGTGAACTCATTTATCTTCTCGTTTGTCCTCATAAATGGGGACAACTTGTTGCCAAACTGAAAATGGGGACAACTTGTTTATGCAGGAGTTACTACAAGTGCACCAGTGCAGGTTGCACAGTAAGGAAGCATGTGGAGAGGGCATCGCATGATCTTAAGTCGGTAATCACCACATATGAGGGAAAGCACAACCATGATGTTCCTGCGGCTCGCAACAGCAGTCATGTCAATTCTGGAACCTCCAGCACAGTAACTGCCCAGGCATCTGCCTCTGCCGTTCAAACCCATGTTCATAGGCCTGAGCCATCACAAGTTCACGCCAGCATGGGAAGGTTTGAAAGGCCTGCTTCACTAGGTTCATTCAGCTTTCCTGGAAGGCAGCAGATGGCGCCTTCCCATGGCTTCTCCTTTGGAATGAATCAGCAAGGCCTGGCCAATCTAGCAATGGCTGGGTTGGGTCATGGCCAAGCCAAGCTTCCTGTTATGCCCGTTCATCCATACTTGGCACAGCAACGGCAGGTGAATGAAACGGGTTTCATGTTGCCAAAAGGAGAACCCAAGGTGGAGCCTATGTCTGAACCTGGTCTGAACCTATCCAATGGTACATCAGTATACCAGCAATATATGAGTAGGCTGCCGCTTGGACCTCAGATGTAAATTTCCCCCCTTTTTTTTTTTCTATTTTTCTTTGGGAAAAGTAGAAATATTTACCTCTCTCTCTCTCTCTCTCTATATATATATATATATATATATATACATGTATGGGGATTTTACTTGGTGATCCATATACCGTTCCATTCTTTGATTTTTATAAGTGACATTGTCATCCAAACCTTGCTAAGAGATATATTTCTTTTCTTACTGTATTGTCCTTTTCTGGAACCGTAAGCAAGGTAAGTGCAACCAACATGTAAACTGATATGCTTCCAGGAATTTAGTGCATGATAGGGAAGCAAGCATTAGCATGTTCATATGAAAATGAACATGAACAGGGATGAAGATCAAATCTAATGCGGCCTTCTTTTACTTGTCCCAACGGGCTACCTTATTTGCATATGCTGCTTATATTAGATAGACACGTGCAGGCACACATGTAGATAGGGGGCGACAGTTTTTGTCGCACAAAATTAATAGGTTAAGGTTAAAGTTGAGATATATGATATGTTAGATTAAATGTGTCGAAATATGATAGGCTTATAATCTTGTATCGATGTCTTGACATAACTTGAATCTAACAGAATATTTAGGGCTAATAATTTTTAACACGACTTGGGAACTTGACACAAATTTAATACAAAATTAATGGATTAAAAATTTAAAATTAAGAAGTTTGACCTGTATAATTAAACAAATTAAATTATAGTTGACCTATATAGTATTATATCTATACCTTGACACAATCAAATCTTACACAAACACAAATTGTCACTCCTAATTAGAGTTGAGGAAGTGCTAACAAACTTGTACAAACTGTCCACAGTGGGCTTATTACAAATGTTTTTACTAGTACTAAAGCAGGCGCTGAGAATGGCCGTCTCTCACTAGCTATTAAAAATTTTAGAATGGTGTAGAGGAAACGCCTTGTGATTATAGACACTTTAGAATTTAAAGTCGTCTGAAATCTTAAGTTTCATAGAACAACAACTATGACATACATTTTTAATATGGGAAGAACGTCATACATCCTGAATTCCAAATTAATTAAATGGGCCTTGTAATGAATTTCGGCACTGGACGATCCTCTAGTCCAATCATATATAGGCGACACTGCAGCTGGACAGATGCCTCCTTTATCATTTGGTTCAATACTCAGTTTTGTATCAAGTAAAACTGTGCTTCCTATTCTTTCCAATCAAATTTTACTTCTGATATGAATTGCAACCGAAAGTTGCATGTACAAAGAGCAAATTGCTATATTACACCAAGGAATCTTGGGCACATCAAAAAACTCATAATGATATTGATTTCCACCGTCAAAAGGAGGGGCTGTAGACCATGTATTTGGTTATCAACTGACTTGGGAGTTGGGAGGCCCAATACCTGAAAAACAAATACGATGCATATGGTCTCAATTTCAACTTCTCGTTCACAATTGAGGGTTGAAGCAACTCTTGCCAATCAGTTTCATAACCACATCAATGCCCATTTGTAACTATCACCTCCAGATTGTCTTCTTTTTCATGCTGATACAAATTCCTGCGATTTATCTCCTCTCTGCACAGACAGAAATATTATCCTTAAGTGAAAGAACATAATTTAATTAACTCAGATGCAAAAAATCATAAATACGCAAGGAGCAAAATGATTAGAAACTTTTAGCCCACAATAAGAACAAAAAACATTAGAATCTTGAGTCAGCCCTAACAGAGACCTAAATAGCATCATAATGTAGTACCAACAAAAGACCATTCATACTTCATTGCTCTCCCTAATTTTACATCAAAACCTCTGCCTTCAACAAAATTTCTTCTTACTTATAAAAGAGATATTCACACTTTATCTTCCCTAGCAAAAAAGAGAGAGGCAGTTTTTCTTCTTTTCTTTTTTTGGGGGGGGGTGGGGTTTCGCTACCTTAGTTTATATTCATATTCCTTCCGACATAAGCAAAGGACAGCAGTAACTATGACAAGCAACTTATTTCATTTTTTTCCCAGCGCAAGAACCCACAAAAGTTTATATTTGGAATACTTCATAGACAATTTGGTTGCTTTCAGTCTCAAGCATCAATGGTCTATCAGGTCAGCAGTACCAAATCTATGAAGTCTATGTGGCCAAAAGACAAAATCACAAGACCTGTCTGGGACTTGCCAAAATGTTACAGGTGGCACAACAGAATTTATCAATCATAGTTATTAGTTAGCATCATAGAAGGAATATCACTTGTAGCAACTTACGAAATGAAATTAATAGTCTATTAAATATGCTGTTATCCGTCGAGATTAAATGATTGAACTGATCCAATACTACGGACTAAGCCAAGAAATATCAGTTTGAAAAGTGGGCTATGCCAACGGTCAATTGAGCTTGCGGATACTGTTGTTTGGCCAAAACAGGGGAAAAAGGAGGGATTTTTTTATAGATAAATATGGTTAATTGTACGAGTTTAATACACTCAATCACCTACTTTCACTGTTCCTGATAAACGATGGTTACCATAAGAAATAGAAAAGCACCAGACGCTTCATACAATTTATTTTTCAGAGAAACAAAAACCAAAATCCCCTAAGAATGAGACAAACTAAAGGCTGTTAGTTTATCATAATTTAAAACTAGGGGGGTGAGTCTCAATTCAAAATTGAGAGGGATCTCTTCAGATTCTTAGGAAAGTACAGATTCAGAGTCTGAATCTGAATTGCGGAAATGGAAATGTTAGAGGCAGCTCATCTGATTTAGATAGAAATCATATTAACTTATTTTATTTATTTCACTACAAAGTTGATTATAGAATCAAAAAGAGTGAAGTGAAGGAAACATCATAGAACCATAAACTAAGAAACCAAGAGAACCTGAGACAGTTCCGGATTGCATCATAATGAAGAAGAGCAACAATCCTTCGCTTCCTTCCTTTCTTGGATCCTCCACCACGCTTAACCACGGGCAGCTGCTTGATACCCTTGGCTTCCATTAGCTCCTTGGCAATTGACAAATTGGCATCTGGATAACAGGTTAAAATTCCACGCTCCTGCCCACGGTAGCTTATACTTCGCGTACAGACAGAGGAAACAAGAATTGCATTCACCTGTAGAAATTTTAGCCATGGGAATTATTTAAGACATTGTAAAACAATTAATAATTTAAAAAATTGTTAAAAGTTCAAAAAAAAAAATTAAAAAAAGAAACACATCACAGATTACAACAGAGATGAGAATTTTAGAAGTAGAAAAGAATAAAACAATAGCAACCGCTTGAATGGAGTGGATAGAAAAGGAGTCCGAATATGTCTGCGAGTACACATGCATGCATGTACCCAAGAGAGAGAATTATGAATGAATATGAGCTATTAAATAAATTAATACAACAATCTGGCACAATCAAAGGTTATGAAAAACAAAGAGTTTCATTAATACATACATCCGGAAGCCTTGAATCGCTTTTGGTGGTATCACTATTCTTGGAAAGACATCGTCTGATGTCACCATATGATAATATTCCCTCTAAAAAGTCTTCCTCATCAACCACCAGCACACATTTCTGCTGGTTATCATGCATACAATCTATTGCCTCCTTCAAGGTCATCGCTAGTGGAACCTTCATGCAGTTCATTGACATGGCCTGAGAAACCTGACAATTGGTGAAATTGACGGTGTTAGGTGAAAAAATAAATAGCAAACTGATAACAGATAATTAGCTCAAGGCAGAAAATTGCAATGAGAAACAGCATTTATCAAATATAAAAGTAAAATGGCGAATACCAACATCACTTAAGAAAGGAGAAATAATTCAACCTTCAGTTCTTCCAAAAGCATATCTTCATTAATTGGTTCAATACCAGCACCATTTCCTATAACAGAAAGTTCTAAACCATCTCCACTATCAGTTCCTCTCCAAATAACTTCCTCTTTATCATCAGCAGGTGAAATAGAAGTATACCCTCTAGCTGAACTCTGTGTATCAGATGCTTCACTCTCCTTCCCCTGGTTTGTCACAGAGGGGACCCATATTGCTAATCCAACGGCGCCCTACTCACAAATTCACAGCAACAGGGGGTAAACATCAAGCATTTAAAAATTGTAGACATCCATACTGTGTCCAATGATAACCTAAGTTATGAATATCTACTCAACAGCAAAATATAACAACAGAGCTTAATCCCAATTTGTGAAAGATATGCAAATATAACATTTCTAAATGGGGGGAGGAGAAAAACCAAAAGATACAAGGGTAGAATAAGATCGAGAACTGCCGACTTAATGCTTGCCAGAGATAGTTCTATAGCCCTTAGGATAAAGACTGGATTTGCCAATCAAAATTCTATTTAGTGTTCGAGTCAAGGGCAGTACTACCATATAGAGCTTCCACCAAGGACAAAAGTACTTTTATAGAAGCCAAGGGACTTGCTGGTCTATAGCAGTGATATCCTTACCCAAGGTTTGCAATACATTCAAGGTTAATGACAATGCTAAGGAAACCTTGGGAATCATAAAAATCAGTTTCCATTTCAAGCCACCACAGATGTGCATAATATTATCTTCATATGGCTGTTATGACATCCGTCTACTCTTTCAGAAACTAGAGCAGCTGCAATAATCAAAGGGGTACTTTTGGAGAATTTACTGTCCTATGCTTTGAAGGCTTTGAAGAAGCAATGTATTTCGCAGGCCAAAAATAGAGGGAATAGCAAGGAGATATGTTGTCTGAGAACATTGGAGAAAAAGCTGTATCACTTTTTCACAATGCAGCGAAGTATGACGGATGAAACAGAAAAACATATATGGCTGCTGTAATTAACTAAAGCCAAGGTATATGACCACATTCCAAGAAAGATGGTCTATTTGAGAGAGCAAAAGCAGCTATACATTTCCTTGACCTGATATGGTTAATTCCATGCTTCCTTTTTAGATCTATTATACATACGGTAAGCGTCAAGCAAGGTGATGCAAGAATTACCATGAGAGGAAGCAATATCCTATAATCTTTTGTCAGCTCAAACAGGAGTAGAACCGATGTCAAGGGTACTGAACAAACGGAAGCTAATGTCGCAGCCATACCAACCTGCAACAGATGTTAGGAAGCATTCAATCAACTAGCACAGACCCAAAAAAAAGGGCAGAGTGAGAAATATGAACAGTTATTAATTGCCAATTAAGATGAGCCTGTTACAAAGGACAGCTTTACCAGAGCATATGCCTGTGGTTCGGCAACAGCAGCATTTCCTGGAATTGCTGAATTGATAAGTTCTGCTGCTAAGCCTCCAAATACAGCACCAACAGCAGCACCAATCATCAAACTTGGTGCATAAAGCCCACCTACAAGGCCAGATCCCTTGCACAGAGCAGTTGCCACAACTTTGGCTGCTGATAATTGAGTTAACAGCCAGATTCCAGGAGCTGAAGCAGTCTTCCCAGTATGTAGAATCTCTTCAACATTTGTGAAGCCCCAGTACAGAATTCCAGGATACTTGAGAGCTATTATCCCAGCTCCTAAACCACCCAAAGCAGGGCACACAATAGCAGGAAGGTCAAATTTTTCTTTGATCAAGTCAAATAACTTTGTGAACCACGCAACCAAGCGAGTGAAGACTACACTGACAACACCGCATAGCATGCCCAATATCAGGTATAAAGGTAGTTCTGCAAGGCAATATGAAAAATTAGACACATGCAGTATATCATATAATTGTGCGCACGGATTTTGGAAGAAGAATCTATTACAGGACATCCTAAAAGGGAAAGATGGAAAAACAAAATGGAATGGAGGGAGTAATTGAGACCAGCTACATGTAACTTATCTAGGTCAATCTACTCAATTCAAGGTCATATGCTTCTTTACTGCTTCTGCCCTTTTTTTTCCTTTTTTTTTTTTTTTTTTGCCTCTTTACCCTTTCTTTCAAATTGAATCAAATCACTCTTTCTTTTTCATGCATTTATCGATCTTCATTGCAGATGAAAAAGAAAGTATCTATCCCGTTATGTCATAGAAATTTTTCAAGAAGAGTTATGCTTTAAAGTATCTATCCTGTTAAATAACACACTAACAAGAAATTTCAGAATATTTTTGTTCTCATTCCAATAACATCCATGTGTGCCTACACTTACATTTAAAACATACTCATGTAAATATGCAAAGATAGCATGTGGCTCCAATGTAAACCAATGTAAAGCTAGAAGCCCTGCTGTAGAGGAATATGCACATTCTGCAGATTGAAAATAAGCAAACAAAGTTGACCAAAATGATTTTTAACATAAAACAAGATTTCAAGGACACTATATAAGGTATCAACTATGCCTAAATGACTTCTTTAGGCAACTTTATGCGAACCACACCCAAGTTTATGTGAAGATATCCATATCAACCACAACTAACAAAGTTACAATGCAAGAAGCAATGTGGCGTAAAGGTACTCAAAGAGGACTAGCCCAAGGACCATAAACATGGAATATACAAGAAAAGCTGGATCGCCCTACATTTTCTTCAAAGAAGGTAACTGCACATTCATCCTAATGAAAGACGAAAAATCAAACTGCTCACCTTTTCTAACTGCATACTCATCAACAACAGCTGATGCATGAAACTTAATAGGTAGCTAACAGCAATTCAACAACGAGCCGCACATTAATGCAGCAGGTTCCAAAAGGTTTGGAAAATTTTGGGCTGTGATCACATTATAAGGAATGCAATCTATTTCTGACACCTCTCCTAGAAAAACTAATTTTCCCTTTAAACAGTTCAAGGAATACAAAAAGGAACAGAAAAAATCTGCAACCCAATTATAATAAAATTTAAAAAATTTCAATTATGTGTTCAAGTAAAAACTCGAGTTTAGGTCTATTGAAAGTACCAAGGGATATTGCATATCATGAGGAAGGCAACTTTATTGGGCCCTACATACAGTAAACAGAGCCAAAACTTGCCAACAATTACTTTAACTTACCACGTTTATAAACATATACGAATTGCTTCACAAAACAAATACTTTTTCTTTTCTTTTTCACAAAAATATCTGTAGCTGTAATTACTCTAAGAAAAGTATTGGGGAGATATAAATATATATACATGCGCATATACCGTATAAGACAATTAGATACCTCACACTCAAGTAATCATGTATTAGACACATATCCCTAATCTAAAGAGCAGAATGAAAAGAAAAATGAGTGTAAGATAATCTACCAGCAGCAGATTTCAAATCGTATTGAGGCACTGTAAAAGCTGACTTTGTCTCAAGCAAAACATTTGATACAGTTGATGAGATAACAGAGGCCAATATTATCATTGCAGTTGTAAAAGGAGGAGAGTTCTCTGCACGAAGAGGCCTTAACACAGTTTCAATTGCAAAGAAACAACCAGCAACTGCTGCATTGAAACCTGGGAGAAAGAAAAATTTGAAAGAGTATTAACCAGTTGTAAAATGAAAACATGGAGTCATAAGCAGAAAGCTTTGTTGGTATCAACTCAAAAAAAATAAAATAACAATAATTGCACAAAACATGCCCGTACCCCCAATTACGCTGATTGTAACCCAAGGGATAGAATTTATGACCTCATCCTCGATACTGTGTTTAAGGGGGAGGAGATGTCATTTGTCTTCTTTAGAGCAAACTATTGAAAAACTTTATATCTAATAGAATTTATCTAGTAAATTTTTTTTTAAGTCCCTGCTAATAACAAAAAATATGCAAAGCAATAGGATAACATCCAGAATTGCATAATAATCCACTCATGAATGTCTTACTGATCAAAATAAACTGATAAATGGCTTTAAACAAAGTTTTTATTGACAAGAAAATAACTGAAAACCAACAAAGATTAACTTCTCAAATGAACACAATCCACAAGAAGAAACTCTAAATACCTGAAGCAATTCCAGCGGCTGCCCCAGCTGCAACAAGAGCTATCTTCCTTTCTCTGTTGTTTTCCATCATTAATGAGAATCCATTGGCACATGATTTTCCAATATCGACACTAGGGCCTTCAGGACCCAAAGAACAACCAGTACCTAAACTTATAGCAGCTTGGATAGCCTTTATAGTGGGAAAGACACCGGCAACCAAATCAAAACCCTGTCTTTGAGAAGAGCTGGATTGCCTAATTTGGTGCAATATTTCAAGTAAACCATGCATCATGCCAACAATAACTCCTCCCGTGACTGGTATCAAAAGAATTCGATGCCAAGTGTCAGCCAGTCTCTGCAAACGAAGCCAAGCAGCACCCTCATTTGGAGTACCTGCCCAGGCCCATTCATGTATTACATGCACCTGAATCAGCACTAAGCTATCAGTGAATGCTAAACAAAGCTTACTGAGAACGGTAAATGCACCAGAATGTAATAATGGGATGGTGATCAAGCACTTACATTTTAAATAAATGAGCAAAACAATTCAAACACACAAACATGATAGATGTGCGAACAAATCAACTTCAAAATCTGTAAAGTATCAATACCAACTGAAAATGATTTTGTATCCAAGGAAAACAGAGTGATAGAAGGTTCAACATTGGATACAAGCGGAATCAACATGGATTGGGTTGCGCCCTTTCGCTTCTCAACAAAATTCGATTACTTATCAAAAAAAAAAAAAAAAGAGTTAAAATTCGATCCTCTTGATCCTAATTGTGCTTCCACAACTCAGTGCAATATAAACGCGTTAATAGCAAACAATGTAAAATCCGTGGCATTCAAACTCAAACAAGTGGATAGGCTTTGGACATGAGATAGATGATAACATAAAAGAAAGGAGATGAACAGGGAGGACCAGATCCAAAAGAAGAAAAGAACAAACCCCTTTGTTAAAAGCGGCAACAAAGAGACCGGTGGCGAGGCCAAGGAGGCAGCCAAGGAGAAGCAAAGCCCATTCGGGAGGGGCACTGTCGCCGAGGACGTCGTTGGCATCGGAAGCATTTAGATGATTAAGCTGATGATGATTATCCACAATTGTGTTCCTACTGTTATCTCTAATTTCGGGGCGCTTGAAACTGTGGCGGCGTCCGGAGAAGCCTCGATCCAAATGCTTGAGTAGATCCCGGAAGCCACCGCCTCCGCCTCCGCCTCCGCCTCCTCTGGAAGAGCTAGCGCTCCTGTTGAGGCTGGAATTACGTCCGTCCTGAGCTTCCAACTCGTTTTCTTCGTCATAGTTGTTTGAATTGGCAGAATTCAGCAGACGATTCTGGTCGCTGTATTCTCCTCCTCCTCCTCCTGACATCTTCTTTAACTCACATTACCTTCCAGTAATTTCACCGTCCTTTTTTCAGTTAATTCTTCTTCGCTGAGATGCGTTTGTCTAAATTTCAAATTGAACGCAAAGAGTAGGCATTAGTCCATCGTTTCCTTGACCTTTTTCGCACCGCGTGGCACATGCTCTGTTTTTGCCTTCCATTGGAATGGGTTCCTAGGTCGTTTTCTTTCCCCCGCCCCCCTCTGTTTTTTTCATTTTTCCTTTTCTGCCCAAACATTTAAGTTCTTTTTGTCAATTTGGTTTCTATTCTCAACAATCAACATAATTAAATACTGTGACAAACAATTTAAAATACAAGTATTTTTTTAAATTTTATTTTTATATCATGTTCTAATTTTTCTTTTTCTTTTCAAAATGTGTAATTAAGAACTTAATTCTTTAGAATTAAGAACTTAATTTTTTGATAAGAACTTTTTTTTTTTACTTATCAAAAAAATAAGAACTTAATTCTAAAGGGGTTAGACTGCATTCAATCTTTTTTAACTGGACAATATATATTTTAATTTTTGTTTTTTTAATTTTTTTATATTTCAATTTTGAAAATGGCACAACTCTTATGTGATTTTATGTCAAGTAAATAAAAATTAGGTCTTAAATCAAATTCAGTTGATCCCCTATCATATTTCTATACACAATCTGCATTTAGATTGTAGTGTGCAAATCTTCATTGATTTGGTAAAATAGTAGTTTTATATTAATGCTCTCAACCTTTCATACAAAAGGAGGGAGCAATATAATAGTAAATAGAAAAAAATTGCAAAATCAAGTCCCGTGGATTTGCATAAGTTTTATGTTGTATAAAAATATTTTGGGCGTTAATTATAATATGCAAAAATAAACAAATAAATTATTATCGTCAATTTTTAATCAAAATTTTAGTCTTAGATCATCAAATTATATGACAATATGTATCACTCATAATAAAACAATATATATATATATATATAAACAAAAATTAAAAAAAGGTAGACTCAATTACCTCCTTTAACCAAATTTTATTAGTGGCAATAAACGCAGCCTCATGCTCAGAAATTAGCCAAAATACATATAAATAATGTTACATCTATAATTATTTTATAACCTTTTGTAAACATATGATTAGAGCAAGTCAATTACTAAATTTGTTTTAGCACATGTCAATAAGTTATATAAAAGTTATAGAAAAAAAAAAAAATTGTTGGTCTAATTTTGTTGAATACACATAATAGCGCTCAATTTGAATGTGGGGTGCAAGTAAGAATGAAATAAACCTAATATTGAGTTTAGGTTGTGTTAGGACATAATTATAAAATCATATAAGTCAATTATAACTAGACATATTTAATTAAACGGACAAAACCTTTAAATCATAACATACTAATTTTGTATTAAGTTCGCATCGAATCCACACAAGTGGTTTAGGTTCGAGTTCAAGTGAGTAGAAACATGAATACAAACGGATTATACTCATGGAGCACAAATTTTATTTATATTAAATTCAGATAAAATAAAGGAATATTGTCAAAAATGATAACCTAGAATGATATATATCCTTTATACAAGTAATAAAAGGGGGAGGGATGCGATCAAAATGACTCGACTCGTTGATCTTTTTTGGGCGCGTGCGTTTCCCAGTACTCGTTAAATATAATTTGATGTCATTCCCGGTTTAACTGGGTTTTTTCCATCCGGCGACAAACCTTGTAAAAACACACAACAGAAAAAGATTCTAATTGCGATGAATTGGCCAAAACATGGGGAGGAATGGTAATTGAATTTCGGTACAAGGTTTTTCTTGCGTGGTGTGTGGACGAAGGAATTTCTTGTGTGCTGCTAATCTAATCAGCCGGCCTAGTATTGGATCTGAAACCCTGAATTGAAACATTCATGTTCCTCCGGAGATAGACACCAAAATGGAAAACTAAAGGTCAGAATGATCTCAACTTCTGAATAGAGTTTGATTTTATGTTCTTGGTAATATATGGTTTCAATTTTGGTTTTTAAGGTTCCTTAATTAGGTAACTGTTGGTTGGGTTCAGGTTTTTTTTAGTAAGGTGGCAGGTAGCTGGTGGCAGCACTTGAGCTCAACATTCTTGTTTTGAGAGGTGGGGTTTGTCCTTCTCTGGTTAGGAGGTTTTTTCTCCAATTATGGTTTAATTTCCCCAAAGTTGCGGGATCTGATTTGTCAGAGAAAGAGAAAGACAAAGGCTTGTTTCTGAGCACCAATTTAGGATTTTTCCAGCTTCTATTTTATGTGGGGGGAAGATGAAAATCATCTGCTCACTGCACAATTTCTTTTGTATCTGATCGCAGTTAGAGGCGTACTGAAATTGATCATCAGAGGACGGTTAGAGTCCTTGTTTTCTGGTCTTCCAATTGCTTGTTAAATAACTTGATATAGTTTCTTGCAAAAAAACAAGACAAAAAAAATGCATGCCCGGCATCGTAGTCCTGGAAATGGGTATAGGTCTAATTCCGTGGGAATGGGTGTAGCTGCCTCTCGGATCTCCCCTGAGGGTTCGGCGATCAGAGGCCATGGGTTTTACGGCAGCTCTGAATTTAGGAACTTGAGTCGTGGTTTTGGGCGTGGCCAGGGCCACCCCAAATCATTTCAACCACCACAGCCCCCACCACCACCGCGCAAAGGGGACATTTTTATAGAAGCTGGTCGACTTGCAGCCGAATATTTGGTTTCTCAGGGGTTGCTGCCTCCAAGTGCACTTTCTGTTAAGTGGCAGAATGGTAGTTTGAAGAAGCAATTGGGTGAGTTCCAGGAGTTTAGGCCACAAGAAGGAGATCATTTGCACCTTCCACCAGAGGGTCGACCATCTGCCCTTGCCCGTTTGGGGAATGCTGCTTCTGATGCTGGCTCAGGGTCGGGTAGGAGAAGGTTTTCTGATGATTTTAATTCCAAAGGAAGGAGAAGAGGAGCACCATTTCGAAGTTATAGCTCGGATTATGGCCGAGACTACAGGAGGAGTGGCTCGTGGTCTGATAGACCGAGGTCTTCCGCTGACGTTGAGGTTGATGGTGCTGCTTTTGGACACTACCACGAGGAGGAGCAGCAATTTGGTAAAGATGTCACTGATGGGATGCAGATGTCCAGTCCAAGTGAAATGGCATCAAAAAGTGAGGACGCAGGTGACTCAGAATCTGAATTAGACAAGTATCAGTTCCAAGATGATGATATGGTTTCGAAAGCAAGTTCTTCTAGTGCTGGGAAAGATCTCCACAATGAGACTAATGGGGAATTGACCAGGATTTCTGATGATTTAAAGAACACAAATGCAGGAATTGGAGAGGTGAAGGATGGCAATACTAGTGAGGAAACTGACAAACAGAGTGCCAAACAAGACTTAACCATTCAGGATAGTGTTTTGGAGGGCAATCCCTCTGGCAAGAATAGCACCGATTTACTAACATTCTGCAAATTTGCCAAGGTGCCCACCAGAACTCGCTCTTCATTGGCACATAGGGGCTCAAAGGCTGACCCAGTTCCAAAGACCGAGGAGGTAAAAGCTTCTGATATGCAGCCTCAAAGAGGATCTGAAATATTAGTGGAAGATGCCTCTCTTAATGCCTCCCTGGGTGATGAACTGTCCAATAATATTCATGCTTCAAAGTGTCTTGAATCTGAAGTTTCTAAAGCTCGGTTTGTGCCATCTGCTGAAAATGTGGTCGAATTAGATTCTGCAGATGATATTGAGCAGGGTGACTTTGTAACTCAATCTTTCCCAGAGAGAGTTCCTTTGCATGACAATGAGCAAGAATCAAGTCAGGGACTGCCTGGTTTTGCAAGCTGCAGCTCCATTGTTAATGACAGAGGTGAAAAACGAGCTCTAGAAGATACTGATACGAGGGAGGGAACCAAAAAATCAAGAGAATGGATTCCCTCTCAAGTAACGAAGGCTGATGAGTTTCTCCACCTTTCTAACTCAAGTGAAAGGAAAGAGAGCTCACAGGTAGACATTGCTTCATCTGGTGACATCATGGTTGTGGCTGTTGATCATAAAAGCTTGGGGAATGATTCTCAGTTCCCTAAAGCTGGGGGTGAACAACGTGTTGAGTGTGCACAACAGAAACTGCTTTTTCCAAGTTCATTTAAAATCTGTGACCTGAATCTCATGGGAGCTTCTGATACAAATGAGAATCATGATAATGATCCGATCCATATTTATCAATCTATTTCCAGAAACAGAAAAGAAGCAGCACCGGTTGATGTTGACTTGTCAATGGGTAACTCCAAGATGTCCGGTGAATATGGTAGACATGTCACTGATGCCAAAGAGATTGAAGTTATTGATTTAGAAAATGATTCTATCCAAGAAGATAAGGCCTTCCATAATGCAGAGAGAAAGTAAGTTTCTTTATCTGTATGCTCTTTCATGAGGATGTTAATTACATTGATCAATTTAAATAAAAAGTATTGCAGACTTGCCCCTAGCATAGTTTTTAGTTTGCCTTTCCGTATTGTTCTTAAGCAGGGTGCTTACCGGAGCTGATAGTTCTCATAAATTCTTTATTTTTCTCTACTACTTTTCTCTTATTGATTTGGTGGTCTTTGAAAATGTGCAGGACGGAGACCGTGTATACAGGCCTTGAGGGCTTTTCTAACAATGTGCAGAATACCAATGATATTTCTGACGTTCAGGATGGTTATGGCCTTATGTTCTCAGAGTTGCTCGGAAGTGATTTTCCGAATTGTTCTTCAGTACCAGGGGGCATTAGTTCAATGCATAACGAGATGAGCCTTCCTAATGGAGAGGTACACTCCACCACTAACTGCTGATGATAGGTTACAGATGTAAAACATCTTTGTCTGGCAGCTTGATCGTTTGCCCGCATATTTCTGCACTTATGATCTTATTATAACTGTCCCCGCTTGGTGGGTTTGTGGTTATATGGTTTATATTCTAATGCATAGTCATACGGTCTGACTTAAACCACATTGATTGACA
Organism: Corylus avellana; assembly: GCF_901000735.1. Classification (NCBI taxonomy): domain Eukaryota; kingdom Viridiplantae; phylum Streptophyta; class Magnoliopsida; order Fagales; family Betulaceae; genus Corylus; species Corylus avellana. The sequence goes on along the minus strand of NC_081543.1, from coordinate 39,650,200 downwards.
ACTTATGTTCTTTCATTGGTTGTTTCAGGGGTCTCTTGCCGATGATGATTCCATATATATGTCCCTGGGAGAAATACCATTAAGTATGCCAGATATTTAATTTCATGGTTTGTTTTCTTATAAATCTAGAGTTTCTATTGTTGATCTACCTGAGGTGATGTTAGGATGTCATATTAATAATTGTACTAAAGCATTTTATGCATTAAATGAATATTGAGGTGTAGTGGAACATAGTTGCGTGCTCTTTTGGCAGAAATTTTTTCTGTTAAAAAGTGATACCTATCTGCAGGGGCTACAGTTGGATCTTGGAGACAAAAGGGAAAGATGTTTGAAAGTCTGCCATAGGCATTTTAATTGTTTTTCATTCCCGTCCCTTGTTCTTTCTGAGATCCAAATGGATGCTAAAGGTTTCAAGGAAATATGTTGTCTTTCATTAATGCAGATGCATGGGTGGTGAGAAATGGCAACCAAGTTCTTTGAATAAATTGAAGATTCTGATCTCTAGTAATTGATATTAAGAGAACTCACATCCGACTCAACAAATGTTTAGCTAAATGATAGCATTTTTCTATTTTAACTATCCACTTTTTCAAAGCACTTAGTTCCCACTTTCACTTTTCCACTTAAAATATTATTTATCTACTTTCCCTATTCCTAATGAAGAGAGTAAACTAGATTGCATTTTTTTATTAATACAGTTAAGGATTTGTTGGGTTACACTACTTAGCAAATTTGTTGAGCACTATAGCAGCTCAAAAAATCTTGAGTCATTTTGTTGAGCCAGATTTTGTCTCTTTTTGAGAAATTTTTGATACAAGGCCAGCCAAAATAGCTTTTTGGGTATTTTGTTGATCCAGATGTGAGTGATCTCATTAAATCTTCTGGTATTAGTGATAATTAGTCATTAATCAAATGATTTTTTATTATTTTGTGACTTAAGGAGTGTATAGGAATTTGTCTAGTATTGATGTTGCTTAGTAAGGTGTGTCTTGGGAATGTATTTAGACTACATAGAAAGTTGAATTTTGTTTTGGAAGTTGACATTTATTATAGGACATGCTTTGCAAACCCCTATAAATATCAATAAGAAGTATGAAGATAAAGAGAGTTTTTGAATCTGAAAAAAATTTGCAAGCTCTCTGGCTCTTGGAGTTAAAACAATTTCTCCTAAAAATTAATTGTGTGGCTTGCTCGTTGAGTTGCACCCACTATTAGTAACACTGAGTGGCATCCGCTACTCCTGGTTGGTGGCAACCCAGGACTATTCTGTTTCTTTTGGCTGAATCCTTTGAGTTTAACCACCTTTGGCATGTCTCGGCCTGCATCAAATTGGCATCGAAGCAAGGTTCAATTCTTGCAATTTTCTTCATGGCAAGACCTCAATCGGTCTTCATGACTTCTACTGAGAAAGCATGGTCAGAGACTCAGAGGTGTTATTAATAAGATTTGACGATTGCAAGCCAATGTAGAAGGATCCATAGAGGAAGTAGTCAAACAATTCCAACCATCGCAATGTGATAAATGAAATTGAAATGCACCCTCTTTATGAAGACAATTTTACTAAAGTGAAGCTTTGTTTGTTCAACATTTTGACAGACATGTCCTAAGAACAAAAAGAAAAGACAAGATAAGCCTTTTAAAACTTCAAATGAAGTATTTGAAGGTTCTTCTTGTGGGTTTAATAGTCATGAAGCACTTTCGGATTTTGATTTTCCACTGATTTATGACGTAAGCTGAAGGTTATTAACATTTGTCATAACAAATTGATTGCCTGTAAGAACTTCTAAGTGACTTCCTTGAGGATTGACTTTGAAAGAGTTAAAGTGGAAAGGATCTTAAATTACAACATGTGCTATGTAAGTGGTAGACCTGGAAGTTATTTTATGTAAAATTTAGCTGGTTAGCATGGCTGGGGGTGTTAGGACAGACAGGTTGGGGACACCCGTTTCAGCTTTGTGCATTTCAATTTTTCAGATGAAGCAGGTCCATAGAATAATTTGCAAATTTGTACAACTTGGATAGACTCCTGTACCTTTATATTATTTTCTGCAAGTTTATATTTCATTTATGATAGACCATCAGGTTATGGAGTCTTACTATAGGGAATGCCAGCCATTTAAACTTTGTTATATATTGCTTTTACTAAATTTATGTTACTTGCCATTGTTATATGAGTAGTAAATATGATTTTTATTTTGCCAAAGAAGTTTTCTGCTTTGCTTCTGATCCCTTAATGTTCATACTGTAGGCTTTTTGCCAGCCTGGGAGCAGCCACCACCACAGGAGTACGAGAAGCCCTTCTGATCCAACTATTCCTCTGGTCTCCTCAGAAAATATGACTTGGTATGCTTAGTATTGCTCGTTGGGATTGTTAACTCTATCCAAATGCTACATTTCTTCTTATTCCTCTTTTAAGAGATGCCATTAGATGTCTTCTTCTAGTAGGGATGTTATAGATATTGAATGCTTTTGTTTTCAGTTGGGTGTTTCTCCTCATTGTTGTCTGGAAAAAAAAAAAAAAATTAATCATGTTGATTAGCAGTACATCTTTTACTTGTCTGCCTCATTTACCTGATATTAAGAAACAACACTTGAGAGATTAGATTATCATAGATGTAATGTAAAACAATGCGAATGTTGAAATAGGAGCTTTGCATTCTAGGTGCCAAGTTGCAAAGCAATTTCTTTATGTCATCATATTGTTCTCTTGCGTCATTGATTATTGAACTTCTTCCGATTCTGAATTGTGGGACCTCAAGCTCTTCAAAAGTCCAGCAATTGGTCAGTTCATACAAACTACGATGATTTTTGCACAATTTATGAATAGGAGTCCGTGTTCACTTCATTTTAAGTAATCATTCGTAGCCATGTATACTTGGTGATATTCTATGAAGGTTTTGATGCATCTGACTCCTTTTGTGTCATATTTCAATGACTCTTTGATAATTTTATCACGAGCTGCGCTTATGAAATTGGTCTTAAAAGGACAAATTATAATACAGTATTATGACATTTAGAGAGAATTCTCTCAACAGTTTGCTTATCAGTTTCAAGGTGCATAATTGCAATTTAATTCCCCATTAGAGTCTCAAATTGCCGACATCTTTCATGATTTCATTTCCATTTTAACTCCTGGTTGTAGAATTGTTTGGTGATGTGCTCTTTGTTTAGCACATGTCTAGATAGGTTTCTAAAACATCTTTGGAGAGATACGACTCCTTCAAGGATATAAGATGGCAGTGAGGAACTTAGTGTGAACCTGGAGCCTCTTGTGTGCCCGTACACTAGAGAACTCTATTTGTGAGCTCTTTAAATCATTAGGAATTCTGACTAGCTGCATGCTTCGCCTGTCCATTATATTTCCAGAATTCAATTGAGAGTTCTTGTTGAACCAGGTTTTGTCGCCATAGACGAGAGCTAGATGCAAAATAATGGTGTTGGGGTTAGAAATTACAAACCAGTCGCTGTTGAACCAAGTTTCCCATTGCGAGCTTGGATGCCATTCCTGATGAGTCATGTCTCCATTAGTAAACAATTGACATGAGCCTCCCTCCTGAATATGCTTGAAAAAAAAAAAAAAAAACCAAGTTCAATAATTGTTGTTGGGCTCATGTGAAACGAGAGAGAGCAGGCAGAATTATGCTGTAGGATTGCCAAATAACTTGTGCAATGGCTCAAAAACTAAATAATAAATTTTTACTTATCAAAAAAAAACTTGTGCAATGGCTCATAGTCGCAGATTTTATTCCATTGTGGATTGTATCGAGGCCATCACCAGCCCAAGGACAAGGCTTAATCTCAGTGCAGAAGATGCTGAGAAATTCACCCTTTTGGCAATAATGAAGAGATGTATGGCGTTGAATGACAACACACAATCTCGTCCTATTCAATTTAGCCAGATTAGTTAATAGGGTGTACGAGAGCATTCTCAAGCTTGGGAAAATAGGCCAGGCTGCTACTCATTTTCCCTATTCGATCGTGGAGGGTCACTGCTTTTGGATTCCTAAAGGTGTTATCATGTTATGAGACAATGACATGATCCTTCTCCAGGTGCTAAAATAGTGAAAGCAAAGGCAGCATTTCTGAGGCAAAGAATATATGGGCTTAGCAAATATAATATTCCAAGGAGATGCTTCCTTGGGTCAAAATCAAAACTGGGATAATTTTCCTGATTGAGGGATTTAACTCAATTTATGAAGACATGGCATCATCAAAGGAGGTGCCACTCTCCCTCGGACCGCGATACACAACACGCGGTGTGCCATGCACGGCAGTACAAATTTTTATTTATTTATTTATTTTTAATTAAAAAAAAAAAAAATTTTGCACTGGCATGTCATGCACGCTGCGTGCTGTTTTATTTCACCCCTCTCCCTAACTCTTGTTATTTTAGAGTAAGTATATTCGTTAGGGCAAAGAAAAATTGAAAATGGTTTTGTGGAGTTGACATGTTATTGTCAGCTGCCCAAATGCTATTGCTAGGTGCAGTTTTGATGTTTCGTATGGGAAAGGGCAGCACCATCACGTTAAGCACAAACCCTTGATAATGACTTACATCCATATCTGCACTGCCTTTGTCCACGATGTCTTTAAATTGCCAAAGAAAAAAAAAAGAACAAGCGGTGATGCATGCACAGTGGTCAAATCTTATTTCGATCCACATCACCATCGATTGGATTTCTTTTTTCGTCATTATTTGCCCCATATTATATAGATACACACATAAACAGATAATTACAGGTCTTGTCAAAGACTAGAAATATGAACAGATTTCCGTATGGAAAGGCATGAATAGCAATCATTTGCTCAGAAAAGAAAAAAGAAAAAAGAAAAAAAGAAAAAAAAGAAAAAAAAAGGGGGAGTGAATTAAATAGTTGTTATGCCGGGGTAACTAACTTTGAGTCCTAGTGTATAATGATTAAGAGTGGGATTATGGATTGATTAAGGAGGGTGGGTGGGTTTTGGGACTCTGGGCTTGAGAAGTAAGAAGTGAGATCCAGAGTACAAAAGATAAAAGATCTTTGCCAAACTGCAAACTGCTGCAACGTAAACGTGGCGTCATTGACGAGGAAAAAAGGGTCGGACAACATATTTAAGTCCGTACACGTGGCCCCTCCTCTCTCCTCCTTTACGTAAGTGAATTGGAATAAGTATATAACCCTCCATCTTAGCCCTACGAGTGTGGCGGGACCCACCCGATCCCGACATCTAACCGTCACATCGCTTTCGCGGTTACTACTTAATTACTGCACCAACCCGTTGGTTATTATCTCCCTTAATTGTCAAATATATGCTGCTGCTGCTCCTCCTCATTATCCACGTTTGAGTAATTGGGTTTGACAAATTAATGCTCCTTTTTACTCCCCCTCTTTGTTTTATACAGCTTGTCTTTATTTGTGTGTGTGTGTTTTTTTTTTCTAATTTATTTAATTGTGTTTTAGCTGTAATGATCAAATGCCCTTTAATTTTAAGGCCTGTCTAGTGTCTACTAACCAGGAAAAAGAATCCTAATAACAATGTAGGTGCCTCCGTGTCAATGGTAAGAGTCACAATTTTTAACACTGACACTTCCGAATATATGAATTTAATATAAAATTAGTTTGTCTTAACTAAAAAGTTTAATTTGTTTAACTAAATTGATAAAATTATAATTGACAGGTTTGGCTTAAGTGCCAAAAAAAAAAAAAACAGACAGCACATGTAATATAGTTTTTAAATAGTCCAAATTTGTTCTCATAAAAACTCAAAATTAAAGCTGAACTGTTAAAAAAAGTACAATACATGTAGCTCATAAGTTAAATTCAAGGTTAACTTATATAGTCTTAGACCTATACTTTTACATGACTTACAAACCTGATATAAATCCAAAACAAAATTAATGAATTATAATTGATAAATTTAACTCGATCATTTAATTAAATAAATCCTTATACTTGTGCTTAACACGAAAACAAATTGGAAACACGAACATGAATTGAATGAAGACTAATGGTCTGATTGTTGATGTCGGAGCCGTTGGGAAGCACAAGCATGAACAATCAAAACATTTTCAACGGAATCTGCATCTGCATTATCTGGGAGTGGTTGAACTTGATGGAGTAGGCTTCATTCGTGCACCTGGATTGGACGGATGGCTCTTTTTATTTCAAAGTGTTTTTTTGGACTTCGAAATGGCCCCCCATTACCACTAAATCTTGAGCTCAACCTTCACTCACTCTCAACAAGTATGTTTTGAGAGAACATGCACTTGGTGGGATCTGCTTTCATTTTACAATTCGTTGGAAACTCTTAGAACTTGAGCAAGTTGATGATGGACGACTTTAAGCAGAGGGGATCGAGAGAGACAGGTGTTTAATTTGTTTTGGGCCATGAGAGAGATGCGTGAAAGAATAGGTAAAATCTTTGCGTAGGAGAGTGGGAGTGGGAGTGGGAGTGGGCCCGGCCAAGGATTGTTAAAAAAACAAAAAAAAAACACGTAGACGGGTTGTTGATTAATTTTTTTTGGAATCAACTCATACTCATATATATATATATATAATATATAAACAAAGTAATTAATACTTTCTCTTTCCATCTACATTTTTCTTCCAACTTGATCATTCTTCGACTCGCGCTTTAATGCCGAGTGGTAGTGGGGTCTCGATCTCTACGTTTCTTCTTTGGATCCGTTTGATAGGAAGGGAAGGGTTAAAAAGTAGACAAGGAAGAGATTTCACGATTTCGTCCGAGGAATGAAAATTATATATCTATATATATTTGGTTTCGTTTTTTATATTTTTCTCTCTTCTTGGAAATTTAATAAAATGAAGGTAAATATGTAAAAAAAACACACCTCCCTGCCACGACTATCCTTGTTTAATTAGTTCTCAAAGCTACTGGATCTATTCTAAAAACTAAAAAGAGTAGACTAGAGTAGAGTAGAGTAGATGACAAAAAGGTACCCGATGTACTGTACACCAAACATTTTTACTTTTTCTTGGTCCAAATCCACTCATGTGGAATTTGTTAAGCAACAAAAATGGTTAAGCCAAGTGAGTACTCCATGCCACAAAGGTATTTGTTGGAACTTACGCTTATTAACATCTTTTCTACTATCTTTTTTCCTTCGATTACTTAACAAACAAACAAAACAAAACAAACATATTTTAGTCCTTTAAAAAATCTGGACTAACTATGTCATGCAATTCTTCACTCAGTCTCAAACTCTCAATCAATAATAAACTTTTCAGTGTTTTATATATGCATTCATTATTGGGATGCCTTTGTTTTTTTTTTTTCTGAGTATTATTGGCATGAAATAGCAATAATGAAGTGAGATTTGAAACATGGTTTTGACGTTGAAGATGAAAACTAGAAAATTCATGACCTATATAACTTAATTAATAGTACAGCATTTCAATGGAGTTAAAGCTAACTGCAAATTGTAATCATATATATAGTGTTTGACAATTTTTGATATTGATTTGTGAATTCAATATTAACTAAAAACAAAATTAATAGGTTGGAATTTAGTACAATACAATTCAAGTCAACTTGATTAGACCCGATTAATAAATGATTCAATTTCACTTCAACATGCTTAACACACGAGTCACCCGCATAACCCGTATGAATTAATTAATTTTTTTTTAAAAAAAAATTACCATTAAAAAATTAAAACCCTAAAGTTTGAGACAAATTTTTTTTAAAATGATTCATTTGATAATACTCTTAGGTGGGTGGTGATTTTGGCTTTTTAACAAAAATATATATATATATATATATATTAACAAATAAATTTAAATACAAAATACTTAAAATTATTTTCACATTCATTAAAACAAAAAAAAAACATTAAGAAACAATTTTAAACACAAAATACTTAAAACTACTTATATATTTATGTCAAATCAAAACACTTTTTTCAAATAAACTCACTCTTGGTCCCGTCCTAGTTAATCCTTTTACATGTTCAATAATTGTAAATTATTACGTCATTATTTTTGTTTAAAATTGCATTTTCATGATCAATAATTAAGATATATGTTCATTAAAAGGATTATGTGAGTCATGTTATATACTTATTTAGATGAGTCTTATCAAGGTTGATGGTTCTAACCAACTTAATTAAAAGGGTTAGGTTTAAGTTAACTCATATAATTTTATACTCATCCTTCGACACAATTTAAAACCCAACATGCGAACATGAATGATCACTTTAATTTGTACAAGTCAAGTATTTTTTTTTTAAAAAAAATTTCTTAGAAGGATTAGAAGTAGCTGGAAATATGAACAATCACAAAATTAAATATGGGCGGGTGCTTGTACAAATAAGTCAAAAGGGAGGGCACCTTGGCAAAATTGCCAATGTCTTTATGCGTTTGAACATTGAATATTTCGCACAGTGGACTTTGAACGTATAAGAAATAATGTTGAGCAAAGAAAGGTCATTAAGTGATAGGCAATAGCCATAGGCTCCCCTCGTACCACGTAGCTGTACCTTGAAAAAATACAATTTTTGCTACAAATAGTAATTACGGCATGGAATTGTGTTTTAAAATTTTACTAATTATGATTTGCGTCGAAAGCAGAGAGTATGTGCGGGAGCCAAAGACATGGGAGCGTGATTATTATTAGGGTTAAATACTAAATTAGTCCCTAGGGTTTCACAATTTTATTTTTTTCTCCTTGGGGTTTCATTTTTATCACAGGAGGTCCCTGTGGTTTTGATAAGTGACTAAATTAGTCCATCCGTTAGTTGACCGTTAGTTGACCGTTAAACTGACACGTGGACCAATCAGACGTCGACACGTGGCACATATATTAATTTTTTTTAATTAAAAAAAATGTTTTTTTTTAATTAAAAAAAATATATTAAAAAAAAAGAAAAATCGGAAG
>NC_081543.1:39552995-39641223 GCF_901000735.1 Corylus avellana | reverse complement strand
GGGTAACTAACTTTGAGTCCTAGTGTATAATGATTAAGAGTGGGATTATGGATTGATTAAGGAGGGTGGGTGGGTTTTGGGACTCTGGGCTTGAGAAGTAAGAAGTGAGATCCAGAGTACAAAAGATAAAAGATCTTTGCCAAACTGCAAACTGCTGCAACGTAAACGTGGCGTCATTGACGAGGAAAAAAGGGTCGGACAACATATTTAAGTCCGTACACGTGGCCCCTCCTCTCTCCTCCTTTACGTAAGTGAATTGGAATAAGTATATAACCCTCCATCTTAGCCCTACGAGTGTGGCGGGACCCACCCGATCCCGACATCTAACCGTCACATCGCTTTCGCGGTTACTACTTAATTACTGCACCAACCCGTTGGTTATTATCTCCCTTAATTGTCAAATATATGCTGCTGCTGCTCCTCCTCATTATCCACGTTTGAGTAATTGGGTTTGACAAATTAATGCTCCTTTTTACTCCCCCTCTTTGTTTTATACAGCTTGTCTTTATTTGTGTGTGTGTGTTTTTTTTTTCTAATTTATTTAATTGTGTTTTAGCTGTAATGATCAAATGCCCTTTAATTTTAAGGCCTGTCTAGTGTCTACTAACCAGGAAAAAGAATCCTAATAACAATGTAGGTGCCTCCGTGTCAATGGTAAGAGTCACAATTTTTAACACTGACACTTCCGAATATATGAATTTAATATAAAATTAGTTTGTCTTAACTAAAAAGTTTAATTTGTTTAACTAAATTGATAAAATTATAATTGACAGGTTTGGCTTAAGTGCCAAAAAAAAAAAAAAACAGACAGCACATGTAATATAGTTTTTAAATAGTCCAAATTTGTTCTCATAAAAACTCAAAATTAAAGCTGAACTGTTAAAAAAAGTACAATACATGTAGCTCATAAGTTAAATTCAAGGTTAACTTATATAGTCTTAGACCTATATTTTTACATGACTTACAAACCTGATATAAATCCAAAACAAAATTAATGAATTATAATTGATAAATTTAACTCGATCATTTAATTAAATAAATCCTTATACTTGTGCTTAACACGAAAACAAATTGGAAACACGAACATGAATTGAATGAAGACTAATGGTCTGATTGTTGATGTCGGAGCCGTTGGGAAGCACAAGCATGAACAATCAAAACATTTTCAACGGAATCTGCATCTGCATTATCTGGGAGTGGTTGAACTTGATGGAGTAGGCTTCATTCGTGCACCTGGATTGGACGGATGGCTCTTTTTATTTCAAAGTGTTTTTTTGGACTTCGAAATGGCCCCCCATTACCACTAAATCTTGAGCTCAACCTTCACTCACTCTCAACAAGTATGTTTTGAGAGAACATGCACTTGGTGGGATCTGCTTTCATTTTACAATTCGTTGGAAACTCTTAGAACTTGAGCAAGTTGATGATGGACGACTTTAAGCAGAGGGGATCGAGAGAGACAGGTGTTTAATTTGTTTTGGGCCATGAGAGAGATGCGTGAAAGAATAGGTAAAATCTTTGGGTAGGAGAGTGGGAGTGGGAGTGGGAGTGGGCCCGGCCAAGGATTGTTAAAAAAACAAAAAAAAAACACGTAGACGGGTTGTTGATTAATTTTTTTTGGAATTTTTTTTGGGCTCAACTCATACTCATACTCATATATATATATATATATATATATATATAATATATATATAAACAAAGTAATTAATACTTTCTCTTTCTATCTACATTTTTCTTCCAACTTGATCATTCTTCGACTCGCGCTTTAATGCCTAGTGGTAGTGGGGTCTCGATCTCTACGTTTCTTCTTTGGATCCGTTTGATAGGAAGGGAAGGGTTAAAAAGTAGACAAGGAAGAGATTTCACGATTTCGTCCGAGGAATGAAAATTATATATCTATATATATTTGGTTTCGTTTTTTATATTTTTCTCTCTTCTTGGAAATTTAATAAAATGAAGGTAAATATGTAAAAAAACACACCTCCCTGCCACGACTATCCTTGTTTAATTAGTTCTCAAAGCTACTGGATCTATTCTAAAAACTAAAAAGAGTAGACTACAGTAGAGTAGAGTAGAGTAGATGACAAAAAGGTACCCGATGTACTGTACACCAAACATTTTTACTTTTTCTTGGTCCAAATCCACTCATGTGGAATTTGTTAAGCAACAAAAATGGTTAAGCCAAGTGAGTACTCCATGCCACAAAGGTATTTGTTGGAACTTACGCTTATTAACATCTTTTCTACTATCTTTTTTCCTTCGATTACTTAACAAACAAACAAAACAAAACAAACATATTTTAGTCCTTTAAAAAATCTGGACTAACTATGTCATGCAATTCTTCACTCAGTCTCAAACTCTCAATCAATAATAAACTTTTCAGTGTTTTATATATGCATTCATTATTGGGATGCCTTTGTTTTTTTTTTTTCTGAGTATTATTGGCATGAAATAGCAATAATGAAGTGAGATTTGAAACATGGTTTTGACGTTGAAGATGAAAACTAGAAAATTCATGACCTATATAACTTAATTAATAGTACAGCATTTCAACGGAGTTAAAGCTAACTGCAAATTGTAATCATATATATAGTGTTTGACAACTTTTCTATTTCAAAAAAAAAAAACAACTTTTGATATTGATTTGTGAATTCAATATTAACTAAAAACAAAATTAATAGGTTGGAATTTAGTACAATACAATTCAAGTCAACTTGATTAGACCCGATTAATAAATGATTCAATTTCAGTTCAACACGCTTAACACACGAGTCACCCGCATAACCCGTATGAATTAAATTTTTTTTTTTTTAAAAAAAAAAAAAAAATTACCACTAAAAAATTAAAACCCTAAAGTTTGAGACAAATTTTTTTAAAAAATGATTCATTTGATAATACTCTTGGGTGGGTGGTGATTTTGGCTTTTTAACAAAAAAATATATATATTAACAAATAAATTTATATACAAAATACGTAAAATTATTTTCACATTCATTAAAAAAAAAAAAAATTCATTAATAAACAACTTTAAACACAAAATACTTAAAACTGCTTACACCTTCATGTCAAATCAAAACACTTTTTTCAAATGAACTCACTCTTGGTCCCGTCCTAGTTAATCCTTTTACATGTTCAATAATTGTAAATTATTACGTCATTAGTTTTGTTTAAAAATGCATTTTCATGCTCAATAATTAAGATATGTTCATTAAAAGGATTATGTGAGTTATGTTATATATTTATTTAGATGAGTCTTATCAAGGTTGATGGTTCTAATCAACTTAATTAAAAGGGTTAGGTTTAAGTTAACTCATAATTTTATATTCATCCTTCGACACAACTTAAAACCCGACATGCGAACATGAATGAATGATTACTTTAATTTGTACAAGTCAAGTATTTTTTTAAAAAAAAATTTCTAAGAAGGATTAGAAGTAGCTGGAAATATGAACAATCACAAAATTAAATATGGGCGGGGGCTTGTACAAATAAGTCAAAAGGGAGGGCACCTTGGCAAAATTGCCAATATCTTTATGCGTTTGAACATTGAATATTTGGCACAGTGGACTTTGAACGTATAAGAAATAATGTTGAGCAAAGAAAGGTCATTAAGTGATAGGCAATAGCCATAGGCTCCCCTCGTACCACGTAGCTGTACCTTGAAAAAATACAATTTTTGCTACAAATAGTAATTACGGCATGGAATTGTGTTTTAAAATTTTACTAATTATGAATTGCGTCGAAAGCAGAGAGTATGTGCGGGAGCCAAAGACATGGGGAGCGTGATTATTATTATTATTATTATTTTTTGGTTTTATATATTAATTTGTATAGATATTATTTGATTTTGTACTGCCTTTTGCTCATGTTTCCCGATATCCACGAACCGTATGACTGACTATTTGAGATAAGACCATTTCCATAGCTTCTTTTTTTTTTTTTTTTGTCATTTTTCTCATTTAATGTCCTTATTTACCTACGTTTCACAATAATTTTTCTTTTTTTTTTTTTATTAAAAAAAGTACTCTTTTATCCTTCCTTATACTAATTAAATATTATTTTCTTATTTTTCTTTATTTTTTAATTATTTATTTCTTTACTTTTTCTAATGATTAGGAGAGATGATATATATATATATATATATATATATATATATATTTTTTTTAATAAGCGTAAGAATTGTTACATTGCAACCCTATACATTAAGTTGTATTGTAACGATCCTAATGTTTAGAGGTGATATAAGAAATCTATTGTGGGTAGTTTTTTGTGACATTTTTTTCAACCACATATAAAGAATTTACTGCAAATACTCTAAAAATTATCTTTTTTCCTTTATTTTTTTGCTCCGTTCGTGGATAAGATTTTGTAGAAGAAGACTAGAGTTCTAGAGTCACTGTAGTAGGAAGTAAGGCAAACATGTTGTGTGCTAGGGTTATAATTCTGTGTCTAGATTACAAATTACATTCTGATTAACCAAAGATTGGGGTCAATCAAGAGTTTTCATTTTCATATAGCAATCCGATAGTTACATGTAATTCCTACATGCTACTTAAAGTCTAAAAGTAATTATTCATTTGTAAGATTGTAGGGAGCATGATATAATGGGATATGGAGGAAGTTGTATGCTTTTGAGGGACATGTATTTATCTCCTTTCATGGATGTGGTGGGTGCTGTTACCATAGGGTAGTCTATTATAAACCTCCATTCAACAAGACTTGATTCAGCTGCATCACAATTTATCTCATCCATTAATTACTCTTTTTTTTCTTGTTTCTTTTGAGCATTTATCAACGAGTATCGTTATTCTTCACATTAATTTTACACCAACTAACTTCATCTACTTATGTGAATTTGATATCAATCACTTAAAAAAAACAAAAAATAGGATTAGTGTAAAATTGTTAGCATTATTTTTAATCAATTGTTTAATAAGTGGCACTCGTTTATTCTGAATAAATGATATTAATTTCAGCTTGCATTAGTTAAAAGGCAAGTGAGTAGCATGGAAATAAATAGGGAAGTAAGTGATACTCATCATAGAACAAAGATCAAGTAAAAACGCACCAAGGAGAGAAAAAGTTGTTCGTGTGGCTTATTATTAAACGTGTCGAAATCTTACAGTATCTCTAGTGGCTTTTATCATGGTACAAAGCACCAGAGAATAGTTTCTCTTGAAATAAATCAAAAAAAAAAAGAAAAAAAGGTCCATTTTGCATTGGAAAAAGACATAATTGGGCTGTGGGGTGGGGGGTAAAATTAGATTTTTCCAGGGCGGTGACAAAACGTCAAGAGACAGAGGAATTTGTCGTGTAGCAGGGAAGATGGGGGGTTTGGAATTGAGAAGAAAGTTAAGGACCTAAGGCTAAAACCGACATTTTAAGGCAATCGATAGCCTCAGAGCCACCTCTCACAATCACTCCCCCATGAAAAAAAATCAAGAATAAAGAATGGGAAAACGAGGGGTTGTAGGGTAGGTATAGGATAGGACAGCTTTGTGTATTGGTTGTATTTGTGTTTGTAAAAAGAGTAAAAAACACACCCACCCAAACACACCTTACTTTCTTTCTTTCTTTCTCTCTCTCTCTCTCTCTCTCTCTCTTCATGTCCATTGACGCATATTCACAGATGGGAGGTGAATCGTGGTGTTTAATGGTACAAACTTGCTTTTTGGTGGAGTGAGAAAGAACCTGATGCCCTCTTGATGTGTGAGTGGGTGGTGCTGTTTCTCTCTCTCTCTCTCTCTTCTCTTGTTGTTTTATTAGTATTAGTCTTCTAAGACTTCATTTCTCTCCCATTTTCCGTCCAAACCATATCCACAAAACAGCTTCAAAAGCACGAGGTTTGTATGCATATCATCTGCTCTGGATTTCTTTCATTTTGTGGTTTTTTTTTTCTTCTTGTTTTAAGCTCCTAAATTGGTTTTCATGCCCTTTGCTTTTAGATTTGTTTTCTGGGTTGTCCTTGGGCCTCTTTTTCCAGCTTCAATACCAAAGCTTCTTGTGATTTCATGATCTCTGTGTCCATGATTCCCGGCTAGTTTCAGTTCTTTTCGGACTCTCACTAGCTATTCACTTTTGATTTCCCTAGCCTAAAAGAAGAAAAGAGAACGAATCTGGTCTCTCGGTCTTGGTTTTACACTGGATTTCGTTATATTAATATAGGGTCAGTCTAACTGTTCATTTTACACGCTTGGACGACCAAAGATTTCTTTCAACCTTCAAAATCCCTTGTTGCTTGATAAATTTCTTTCTTTTCTGCTTCTAATTTTGAGCTTTCGTCTCCTCCGCTCGCTAGCTGTGTCTTTTCTTCTTGTGGGTTAAACTCTTTAATCGCTCGTGTCGTATCATCATGTATATATATGATCTTTTCCTTTTAACAGATTTATATGGTATTAGATTGTGGAGTCTAAAAGCCTCAATTTTGAGCTCCTTCTTTCTGGGTCTTTTCCACATAAAATAACACTCGCTGACTTTGGAGGTGAAGTGTCATCTTTGCTAGCTTTATGGTTTCTATTCTGTTCTTTGCTTGATCATTCGGATTTCCCCAGATTTTAATGATTCAACGTAGTTGCTTCTGATTTACTCACCCCCATCACATAAAATAACGTTCTAGAAACTCCCCCAGTCGGCCTTGTTCTTCTGGGTCTTTCCACAAACTTGTAATCTCATGCTCTTTCTCTATTATCTCTCTTCTCTTGCAGGCTGATGGATGAAGATTCCAGTGGGGCTGTTTGATTTTACACTTACAGCTTCGTGTTGACGGCTTTGTGGTGGGGTTTGGAGTGTAAGGAGAGAGAGAGTAAAGAGAGTTAAAAAAAAAAGAGCGGAAGGCCAATTGTTGTTATATATGCTGAAGTCTAAGTTAAAGATAAGGCCCAGTGGTAGAGATAGTAATAGAGCTTGTGACTGTTGGAAAAACAGCACAAGAAGTGAGAAGCTTTTCTTCAGATGTTATCCATTGAAAACTCTCCACCAGATCCCTCGTGCTCTTGCGATATTCCCCAGCTCAAAACTGGCAGTCATGAGAGGGCTTCTCATAAGCTTGCCTTGCCAGAGGTAGATCTGTCCAACCCAACCCAATTTGGTAACACCCCACTTCCCGACTTCTCTATAAGGTAAATAATCTCTTCTCTCTTTCATTTTTCTTTCTTTTGTTTTTTTAATTTTTTCCCTCTCTTTGGTGCCGCTGATCTCAAAAGTTTTTCCGTCTTAGACAAGAGCTTGTTGATGAGTCAGATCCAGAGTTTCAACTTGCTTCTGGCTCTGTCCAACATGGGGGGCCTAACTCAAAATACCCGCTTTGTCGGTATTTTGATCTTTGGTGGGGATTTTACTTTGCTTTGGCTGATGAACTTGGTCATGGCTTTTAATTCTCTACCAGACTTTTACGCTTCTTCTTGGGTCATCCCTAAACTGTATCCTATTCACCTGTCTAATTAAATTTAGTTATTTATTGTTTGGTTCCTTTTCTCGATTGATGTTGCTGGTGATTTCATGTCTTTTTTGCCTATGATAATCTTCCCAGAGCTGGGCTTGGGATAAATATTTGTTGCTACTCCACTTGCAATCTGTACTTTTCTTTTTCTTTTTTTTCTGGGCACTTGCAAATCTTGCTGCACACTTAGATCATCGAATCTCGTTTGGCACTTGGATATTTCTTGGCCGCTTCTCCACTGTTCATATGGTCCATGATTCTTTTTCTTGAGTTATAACATACAATATAAGCAAGGATCTAAAAGTCCTCACCACTTTCATCTGCCTTTTGTTTTGTTCAAAGATAGTTAGTCCGAGTTCTATATATATGAAACATAAACCTCGTATTTTGAGCTTATGAGATTTGGAGTAATTAACAAAAACATCGGTTTGTACTGCAGAGATTATGTTTTCACTGCCCGGAGCAAGGATATCAAGACGAATTGGCCGTTTTCTTTGAAAAATCTGCAACTTTGCTTGAAACATGGCGTGAAGGATGTGTTGCCACCCTTTCAGTCTCTTGATAAACTGAGGAGCCAACCCTTTGAGAGATGTACGGCTGAAAGTAGTACACTTGAGAACAAGAACTTGAGCAATTCTGATGGAGAGCCTTCGAGGCCTAATGATCATGCAGAACTAGACTTTTCTGAAAATGCCCAATTGAACCAGAAGCCAGAAGAAGCTTGCATAGGGACAATTTCATGTAGGTCTCAAGGGGAAAATGATTTCCCATCCACAACGACAAGTGTTTCTCAATCTGATATAGAGTCACTTCCCACTAACAAGCGCTCACCCTTAGTCGACACTGATACTTTGCCTGAAGTTGAAGCTGCAGGTGTTGCTCCGGCCCACAAGACTGAGAGCACTAGTCGACCGAGTAAAAAGTGCAGATTGGTTGTGAAATTTGGTGCCAACTCTGACCGTTGCTCGACTGAAGATATCGCTTCAAATTGTACTTCCCTATCAGAATTGACAATGGCTTCAAAGACATGCCCTGTTTGCAAAACTTTCTCATCGTCTTCGAACACCACCTTGAATGCTCACATTGATCAGTGCCTTTCTGTGGAGTCAGCTCCCAAGTGGATGACTGATTCTAAACTAAGCAGGCATAGAATTAAGCCAAGGAAGACAAAATTAATGGTGGATATCTACACTACAGCAGCAAGGTGCACGTTAGAAGAGCTTGATAGAAGAAATGGTACGAACTGGGCCTCAATTTCAAACTTGCCTACTCGGGATAGTGACAACTCTGAGATGCCCGATGAAGGGATAAAGCAAAGAATGTCCCCGGTTCATACTGCCGAGACTGGTGATGTTGGTGCAGTCTATATTGATGCCAATGGGACCAAACTTCGGATTTTATCCAAGTTTAATGATCAAGCACCATCCGTGACTCAAGTGGGCGAGGATCTTGGCACAAGGAAACCTTTGAAAGGAGGTAAAGGAAGCAAATTCCTTCCAACCAAAAAGAAAAAGCGCCGTGCACACAAGCATCATAAGTATCTTAAAATTGCTCCTCAAAGCAAAAATTTTGTGTCTCACAAGGCGCATTCTTTTCAGGTACACCTCTCTTGCTTTCTGTATTTATTTTGTTCTTCCCCTTTCTACTGATTTTCTTTGGAATATCTTCGCTGACTGCTTTTATTCACTTTAGAGACTAAAAAGAAATCTCTATACACAGTGTTTTGCCTCAGAATGCATGTAAATTACAAAGTTGAGCATATATCTCACCAGCTGAATTAAAGTGATGTTTTGATGCCATAAAAAGCTTACACATGCTATATTTCACAGTGAAAACTATGTTAAATTTTTCTTAATAGGCTTGAATTGGATCAATATGCTTGGTGCTTCGTTCTTTTTTGTGGGTAATCTTCATATTGATCTCAAGTATGAACTAAATGATAGAGCAATAAAATTACTTTAAACTTTTTTCTATTCTTAAGCCATTCATTTTTAGTATGTAATTCTGGTAATCCATTTTCCACTGTTATTTCAAGTTCTAAACACCTATTATATTGTTGGGGTCCTTAGCATTCAGCTGTATCTGGTTTTTAATTTGTTGTTAAACAGATTTATGGGGGTCAAGGAGTTCATCGTGGAGTAGAAGAAAGGTGCGAGAAGAACGAACATCAACTAAAGAAGCAAGTTAAACCAAGTGATTCTGGAAATCTAAGACATTGGGTGTGCTCCAAAAGAACTGGAGTTGCAAAAAAAGTTAATAGAAAAGATGATCATCAACCTCAAATTGAAAGTGATCAATTTTGTTTTGGTGATTCTCCTGTGGAGAGAAGTCAGGTTTCAAAAGTTACAAATGTGTCTCAGAACCCAATATCTTCTCCCGAAAACAGTGAGACAATGAAGAATCCATTTTGTGAAGCCCGAGCTAGTGACAAGAGGGAGCGATCTCCTGGGAGAAAAAGAGTGGGAAGTCCCTTGTTTGGAGGCAGGAGCTGTGACAATGCAGAGAGGTCCCTTCCAATGAAGAGAAATGTCAGTCAGTTGAGCCAAGACAGTGATTCTGTTTGTGATGGAAATTGTGTATCTTTGTTGAGCAGTAAGCTGGATGATGTTGCTGCAGGAACAAATCATAATTCTTATATTCTTCCCAGTTCTAGCACAAATCCATCTAGGAGCTGTCATTCCTTAACATCAAAAGCCATGAAATTCTCTTCATCAAGGAAAAATGTGTTGGCTGCCAGAAGTGGATCACCTATGTCTGAGTCCAGAGCGGATGTGATCAAGATGTGTTCAGCCCTTAAGACTTCCCAAGTGCATTTAATGGCAGAAACAGATGGCGAAGCAATGGCCTGGTGTTCTGAAGCTGATCAGCAATATGATTTGATGCACAATCATATTGCAAATCAGTCTGGAAGAGAAGAGATATCTAACAAGGTGTCTCTTGGCAGTAGCACTGTACTTAAAATGAAACAAGGTAGAGGAGCAATAAATACGTCTCAAAGGGTGGAAGCTATGGTTTTGAAGAGTTCACCGCTAGCTCGTCAAAGTTATGGACATGATGAGGGTGAAAACATGGATTCTGCTGGAGTTGGTGATGATTTTCTGGACAAAGTTGGTGGCCCAGAATCTGCTAGAAAAGAGGTTTGGTTCCACAGAGAGGTTGTCATTGAACCAGCTTCCAAAGAAGCTGTTGGGGAGGCTGTTGCAAGCTTGTGTCAATCTGTAGCTCCTGAACTACAACACAAGCTGGGCAATTGTGCTGTGACACGTTTGAACTCTGTACGATCTATTGAAGATTATCAAGGGCCTTCATGTGGAGCTGAAGCACCTGTAGATCCAACTGAGGCAAGTTTTGTCAATGGACAAGAGGTATATTGTGCTGATGAAGTGGGCAATGACTTGATTGGGCAAAGTGCTCATATTGGGGAAGAAATGGATTCTGAAATTGGGCAGGCCAACTTTTTCCCAGAGGTAGATCCAATTCCCATTCCAGGGCCACCGGGATCATTTTTACCAAGTCCTGGGGATATGAGCTCAGAAGATCTCCAAGGGAGCTCATCATTGACCACAAGCCGGGTTCAATCTTCTCAAGATCAGCATGATTTCATTGAAGGGGATTCATCAGATTCTCCTATTTCCACAACGTCAACTATCTCTAATTCCACATTGACCGGATATGATCGGAAGTATTCCGAACCATTATCATCTGCAGGACCTCAATCATTTCAAGACAAGTTGAGGTCAGGCTTCTCTGGTGCTAGTGTTGAGCCTTCAGCAGAAAGTGATGCTGCAGTTCCACGAACAACTAGTACTGTAGTAGAAAGGCTTGATTTTGATGGAGATAATTGTAAACTTAATAAAATCTCTATTGAAAAGGGGCCTCTAAGTTTCAAAAATGATGAGCCATGCTGTTGCCAAAGAAAGGAGAGAACTGCTCAGGGTGTTGCTTTAAATTATCAAGAATCACAACTACTAAGGCGAAGAGCCATAGCTTCAGTGACAATGCCTACCATGGGAAAGCAAATGGGTTGCAATATCAACACGAGGCCTGGCAATTTGGATGCGAGGTCTGAAATATTTTCTCTGAGCAGTTGCTCAAGTTCAAAATCTGAAAAGGCCATTCCCCCCGTCATGAAGTCTCCTGCAGGTTCTGTACCTTTGAAGGGTTCCCCAGATGCTGGAGTGAAGTTTCTGGGGCGTGGTGCTTGTGATTCTGCTGGTCCATCTGCTTCTAATCCAGTTCTCAGGCTGATGGGAAAGAATTTGATGGTGGTCAGCAAAGATGATGATGCACCAATGCCGCTTGGGCATGCCCAACCACATTCCCAAATCAACCCTCAAACTCCAAGGTTCCCAACATTTCCTGAAGTCTCTCCGGTAAATATTCAAAATCAGGTCTACCATTCCTACCATCAAATGGTCCCTCAAATAGGCCAGGATTCACATAATTTGGTGGGGCATTGTTTTGATGGAAGGCTGTCAAACAGTTTTAGAAGCCACACTAATTTGAAGACACCACAAACGCTTGTGCAAGGATCTGCAGGCTTATTTCCCGACCAGCATAAGGATGGTGGTTTCATTGCTTTTGAGGAACCTCATGAGTATAAAGGTCACTATAATGTGCCAACACAACAGAATAAGTCTAAGAACAGACCAGTTGGAGCATCCGCATATAACATGGAGAGACTTTTAACAGCTCCTGAATGCCAGCAGATGAGTGCCCATTCTGCTGCCAATGCCAATAGAGAAATTATCGTCATCGATGACATTCCAGATGGCGAATCCAATTTGACCACTGATGTTGCAAATTACATTGAAGGGTTGAGGGAAAGCCGTGTAGTTGCATCTGGCATTTCGATTCCAGTGGTTCCCAACTATAACTCAAGGCATGCGAATCCTTTCTCTTTTTACCAGTCGCAGGACCCTTCCCGTGGTGAATTACCAGTGGTGCACAACGCCAGCGTTCATGCAACCCCCTCCAGAGGATCAAATGCAAGCTCTGCCAGATGGAGTTGTACTTCAGAAGGTTCTAGTGTGCTGCAGCGGAGCCCTTTTTTTGCTGCATCGCCATCAAGAGGTCATCTAAGGTCTACACTGTATAATTCTCCAAGCTTGATGTAGTTGGCAAGTTTTGTTTGCGATGGGCCATTTTTGCCTGGGGGCAAATACCAGGTTTTGCTTCAAACTTTGTAATGATATGGATGAAATCTTGAGCTGCTCATAGATTACTTGATGGGCATGCAGAAACTTTGGGGGATGAGAAAAATAATGGCGGTTGATCAAAGACGGAACCTGCACAAGTTTAGATGTTGAAATCTGATCAGATTGTGTTGGTATATATTTTAGTGTACTACTGATCGTGTTGGTCCAAAATTAGGCAGCTCTTGAGGCTTCATGCTTTGGCAATCTTAAAGCTACCCAGCGAGTAGAAAATGTATAAGCAATCCATGAATAATAGTTGACAATTAAGGAACCTTGGCTTTGAGTCAACGGAGTTGAGCGTTCCTTCGAGGAAATGTATCATGTCTTTTTATTTCTTTTGTTAAATTTTGTTTCGTTCGAGCTACCTTTTCAGGTGTTTTATTTTGACCTTCTAATTTTATAGCAATACTATTATTGGTATCTTCAAAATCAATCATCAACATCTACATCTGTTTGCTTTGTTGCTGTTAGATTCAATGAGACCATATATAACGCATTGTGCTTCTTTCCCTTTGTATTCGTTCAGATAAAAAGCAGCAAGATTTATGTAGAAATAATATAAACAACTTGTAGCTGTATGTATTATTAGATCTAGTGACGCCCTAAGAAGTTCCTTATGTATCTGTGTTTTAGCTCAACCATATATCATATATACATAGCTGAGCATCGAAGTTACGTCTGGCCTCTCATGTTGGTAAACCTATATATATATATATATATATATATATATATATATATATCAAGTTGATGATCAGTTTCCAGAGTGATCTTAATTAATCGCATGAGCTTGTATTAATTGGTGGGTAAATATCTGTGTTTATGCTGTCTTGTCCACATCACCTTTGCTGTTTCCTAGAATAAATGGATCGATGATGATGATGATGATGATATATATATATATATAATGGCTCTAGTGTTTAGTGATGGTAGGGCATGCACTTTCACAACCCATGGTCGGTGTCATGCATGGTTGCTGGCAGTACCACTACTGATCAGTGACGAGCTAGGATGATTAATGTAGGGACGACAATCATGTCGACACGGAGGTCTATGTATATATATGTGGCTACAACCTAAGATTTATATAATTAATTAATTACATCATGCGCAGTCGATTGAAGCATGTTACTAATCTTCCTTATATATCCTGGTCCCCTGGAGACGAAAGGAGAAAGAAGAGAAGGAGATACAACGTTCAGACTTGAAACAATGCCGATCGAGGAGCGATAAACACATGCAGACACACGTAGCGTCATAATGGAGGACTGCCATACCCCATATATATCTTCTTCTTCTTCTTCTTACTATTTTTTCTTTTGTTTCATATCGTGTACGTGTTTTCTTATCCGTGGTGAGAGACGAGAGATGAGAGACTCCACCATTACGTGTGGGGTCTGCTGCCAAGACAAATGCACCGGGAAGACGGACCCCACAGCAAGCCAAAACTCATTAAAGAGTTTCTGTAGTTTTTACTCAACTACTTTCAGTTTTTTCTGTTCGTATATATATACATACATATGTTTTATTTTTATTTTTATTTTTAATTTTTCAGTGATTTTGGATCTTAAAGAATGCTAAAGAAAGCCTATATATGCTATCTATTAATCTATATATACATATATGTTCAGAACTCAGAAGAAGCATGCATGGAAGTCTAGCCGACCATGAGATATAGCCGTTAAAGAAAGCAGTGGTGTGGTGTGTGAGAGAGAGAAAGACAGAGAGAGAGAGAGAGTGGATGGTCAAAGACTCAAAAGGACGGTAGAGAAGAACAAAAAGAAATACAAAATGGCAGCTGGGTTGGCAATATATATATATGTTTATGGATACTGGCACTCCCTGTTTTGCTGCATGCGCCCTTGCTTAATTAATTGCGTGATTATATATAAAACAACTCTCTTCTTAACCATAATTAATATTAATAAAGCAATTGTTTTTAATTTATTTGAGAAAAGAAAATTGGATGGAACGTGGGGATGTACATTTTGCATGGTGAAAGCTGGACACCTTCCAAACACTTTACAAAGACAAATGCCCTATTTGTGCAAGTGTGGGCCATCTCTTGTCTTTCTCCTCCCCACTTTATTCTTAGCCTTTCAAAAGTTTAAAAGTTTTTTAACTAAAGAAAAAAAGGGCAAGTATTTGTGTCCAGGAATTCTCCCAAAAGAATCTCTCACGAGTTACAAAATCATGATAACATTTGACCAGTCCTTACATTTTCTAAAATATCAAACATCTACTTCCCCCGCCCCATCCATAGTTGTAGTTAACTTTTGTTTTGTTTTGTTTTTGTAACTTGCTGTCCCCGCGTCAAATTAAACTTGCTAGTTGCTCCTTCCAAAACAATCACCATTGAAATCCTGTTCGTACATCAACATTACAACTTTAATTTTCTACAACTGGGCAAAAGTAAAGGAAATGTAGATTGATCAACAGTAGTATGCTGGAAATTGTAACCTGCAATTTGGGGAGGGCACAAGTCCATATGACGGAATTGGGAATTTAATCCTGCCCAGAAAAAAAAAAAAAAAATTCTAAATTTAAAAGAAAAACGTAATAATGAACATGAAAGAATATTAGGTGATGAGATTTTGAGAGTTTATCTGTATTATTTTATTTTATTTATTTATTTTTTAAATGAATGGTTTAACTATTGCTTCCCCTATGATGGAGACTGGAGTAGTAGTTGGCCCACTGTTTAGGTGTTTAGATTTTGAGAGTTTCTTTTCACATGGGTAGGGTAAGGCCCATAAGCATTATCATGACTCATGACTCATGACACTCATCTTCTTGTAGGATGGTTTTAGCAAACCTTATTGTGTCATTTTTGTGCTTCAATGTTGTTTTGTCTGTTGGCTTAGCTCATCTTAATGTAATAAAATGGTTGTGGTAGACGATGATTCTAAACTAAAAGGACAGCCACACCTTAATTCCTTTTCCTCATTTTTTTTTTGTTGGAAACTAACTACATATAACTGATTGGAAGTAACAAAAAAACAGTGGACAGTGGAACCATTAATTGTTTCATATCTTGCTCCTCATCCTGACCAAGTTGGCCAATGTCTCCTGAGCAGCCAAGGTGTGGGAATGGTTATGTCCGAGCATGACTGTTCTGATACTAATACATGTTCTGCAGAGGTCTTCGCCACTGTCAAAATGCCCACCTCTCAAAAGCAACTTTGCTCTGGTCTCAAGCAATGTAGCCTTCAACAATGTCACTTCCTGCCACACATACTCATCCACCCTTTGATCACCTTGCAACTTTTTCTTCCAACACAGCGAGCCATGACACCAATCTTGTATTTGAGAGACAAACGATTTCTCCACTTCTTCGAGTACATTGGTGCACACCTTCAATAGCTCCAATGCGGAGTTGCACCTTGAGAAGGTTGTGAAGGCTTGAATTGCAAGAGGGAGAGCCGTTCTTTTGATGTATAAAGCCATATCAATTGCCTTCAATTGGACAAGCGGGGGTTCGGATTTGAATCCAAACACAAGGAAGGCAGATGCCCATAAGTGGTCCGAGTTCACCAATGGATTACCTGTTTTTCTCACTCCTTGGACAGCTGCCTTGGCAGCTTGTAAGCCTTCTTTTCTTTTTGCAAATACCTGCGTTATGGGATGGAACTGTATCCAACATCCTTGTTGTCTGTTTGCCCTTCGTGCTAGCCCCAATTTCACCAGAATGAGGGCTGAATCTTCTTCACTCTTCCAAGCTTGTGGTGCTAAACAACCAGAGCAGCAACCAAATGTGAGAGCCAGGCATTTGGTCCACTTCTTGAACCGGTTTCCTATGGCAGGCATATTCTTTGCTGCGGCAGCTAGCAAACCCGCCGAAACGGGTGCAGGGGCGTACCAACCACCAACTAGAAGCATCCTTGAGGCAAGAAGGTTCTTTCTAACATTAGTTTGCTGTAAGATTGCGAAGCAAAATTGTAGGACCTTCATGAGGAAAGGATTGTTCTTACAATACTGTTCTTCAGCGCTGCTCATATGAGAAGAGGGAGAGCCTTCATTGAGTGGCACCTGGTTTATAGCTTCAAAGAGAGCAGAAGGACCAATTGCAAGCTCAGACATTAGTGATCCAATCAACCACAAACCAAAGCTCAACCTTCCCAGCTTCTCATCAAATTTCCCAAGGAATTCTAACTCATCAGCTGGATAGTCTTTCTTCCTTCTTCCTCTTACCAAGGCCATTGCATCAGACAAGGGCAGTGTTGGAAGCTGCATTATATCAAAATTCATCACCTTGGATAGCCTGGTTGTAATAATCACATGGGACCCTCCAGTGTTCCTTGGGATCAAATCATGCAAATCCTTCCCTTCCCACCATTCTTTCTCAGTCTCAAGATTATCAATAATCAATAGATAAGGCATGTCCCTGAATAGCTCCCTTTTGACTCTCTTGAAAGCTTCGAATTCTTGTTCCTCAAAGCTCCGAATGCGCCCCCTTTCCTTTTCAACATAAGCACTTACATCCAGTCCCAAATGGAGAGAGAGATTCAATATGTTTTGCCTCAAGTATCGAGCCTCCCCACCAACCCACAAAACCATCTTATACCTCTGTGAATACCGGTGAGCAAATTCCAGTGCAAGCTCCGTTTTGCCAATGCCAGGAACCCCATTTATGCAAATCACGCCGCTTCCCAAGCTCTTGGATTTCTTGTACTTGGGCCTCTTGAAAGAATTCCTACCTAAAACCGGTTCGACCCAAGCCTCTAAAGTTGGTTCTTTGCTCTTACCCATCTCTAAACTGATGTATCTCCCTCCTCCTCCTCCTCCTCCTCTACTCATCATCACCTCATCGCTTTCCTCATCAGCCAGGCCCTCCGATTGCCCACTGGCTTCTCCTTTGATCCCCTGCTCCTGAAAATCCCCACACCCAAATAAGAGACTTTCAATCTCAGAAATCTCCTTCTCCCTTCCAACAAAAAATCTGTTTCTTGGGAAGGGTGGCTCCTCAAATCCTTCTACTCCTACAAGTACATCTTTCTCGGCGACACTCTTGCGGCCAAGCTTTGTTCGTAAAATGCCAGCAGCTTTAGATACACAGCTTCTCCAGTTACCCTCATTAGCTTCCAGCTTGAATTCATTGGACTTGATAAGTCCATCTATTGCCTCTTTACATTCTTTATCAATCGAATTGCAGTTGAGAAGGCCCGTCATCTGGGCAGGCCCAGTGTCGAAGAAGAGTGGGATCAGGTTCTTCTTCTGAGCAAAGAACCTAATCTCCTCCAAGCTGAGATGATTAACAAAGGTTGAATTAGTCACAACCACAACCCCATATGCGACGGAGCAGATAACTCGGTCGGCAATCTCGTGGCTCTGAGTATTAGAGTACTTTGCTCTGTCCGCAACAAAGCAAGCAATACCCTGAAGCTCAAGCTCCGACTTAAACCACTTGGAGAATCGAACCAAGTTGGGGTTTTGGCCGTGGAAGCCGATGTAAACATCACAGCTTCTGGGCTTGGAATTGGAAGCAGGGGAGACGGGTCCTTTGGCGAAGGATATTCGAGGGACTGGAAATGAGAAGGAGATGCGCGGAGGAACTGCGTCACAAGTCACAAATTTGAGCTTAGCGTCAGCTGGGTCGTCGGAAAACTCATATTGGTCGGATGGGGGAGTGTAGGAACTGCTTGGAATGTCATCGGACTGCGAGCCCCTGAATGAAACCGGCGGTGATGGAAGGACAAGGGGAGTTGGGGGAGTTGGGTTTTCTTGGGTTTTTGGGGTCATGGCCCTTGGAGATATGTAAGGCGACTGCAGGGCTGAAACAAATGCGGATGAAGGTGGTGATACAAGGGAGGGAGAGTTGTATGTGGATGATTCCGTTGAGTTCTTTATGTTTGGAGATGACAAATCTGAATTAGAGCCAGATGGAGGCAAAGTCTCTTTACCTGCTTTGTTGTAACAAGTTGCTATCTTGATGGTGAGGCCACTGGATATCATGCTTTGTTGAGATTCTGATGCCGCTTCTTCCATTGCCGTGAATGAGTCGTTGAAGCTGCAGCGTGTGATTCTGGTGGGCGAGGAATGTGGATGATGGATCTGATCACTATATGTAAACTTGGAAGTTTTGAACTTTCTCTTTTTAAAATGTTGTTTCTCTGCTACACATTACTACTGCTTTCTTCTCTCTTCTTGTACTTGAATGCTGGCATAGACTAAAGCATTTACTCTCTCCGTTATGTGCATCACTTACTGGTTTTTTTCTGGCTGAGAGGAGCGAGAAAGACCTGACCTGGCCACTCTGGATTCTTATGCGTCAAATTATGCTGATAGATGCAATTATGAGCGTTTCTGACGAATGACTCTGCCAGAAGATGAATGCAACAGTAAAAACTCATACGACAGAAATCTGCATGTGATGGAGTACACTACTCCCTATTCCTACCGTGGGCCTCGCTTTGGTCAGAACCAGAACCCGTTTTTTCCTTGTGCAGCAGAGGTAGATTTGACCAAGAGTGGTGCTAGATATGTTTAAATTCATAATCTTCTTCTATTCACATCTAACTATCGTTTTGCCCTGAGACAATGGAGGTCGTATATCAGCATTAGACATCAAATACGGAAACAAGATAACTTATTTCTTTGATCGATAATAATTGTGAAATGAATACGAGTGTCAGATTAAACAAAAAAAAACACTGAAGCTATAGAAGTGTCATTGAAATTACCTTTCTTTGTTTCATTTTAGGCTAAAGAGGGAGGCCTCCTCCTCTGCTGCAACTCCTGAGAACCCATCTCTCTTTTTCTCTCTCTCTCTCTCTCTCAATAACAAGCTGTTCTGAGGATGGGAATCTTGTGTATGGGCTGGATCTGTGGGATTCTGAACATTTAATATTGAGGAAGTGATTAAAAAGAAGCTGCAAGGGGTTAATGGTATAGTACTTCAATGGTATTAATTTAATAATGTGTCATGGGTGGTGCAATATCTTTTTGTTTTATGTGTTGTGCAATATTAATCTCTCAATTCTACATCTAAACATGGGGTTGTGCAATAACATGTGGGTTCTCACTTGATTGACACAGAAGCCAAAGATTGGTCAGAAAGGGCTCAGAGAAAAGGGCATTGGGAGAGGAACCATAACTGGATGCTTGTTGGTAGTGGGTTGTAGCAGTAAAGGCCTTCAAATTGCAGTAGGGATTAAAAATTGAAATCTATTATATATTGTGCAGGTCAGGTTTTTCCTGTGTCTGTGTAGTCATCTGACACAGTTTACAACTATTTGCACTGGAAATTGCACCAAAGACCAGTCCAACTGAAGACTCAACAATCGCTATTGACCTTATAATAATCATATCAGTGATTCAGTACCAAGGCCTCCCTCTCTCTCTCTCTCTCTCTCTCTCTGTTTCAGCAAGTAAATTGGCCGAGGGGGGGTTCTTATGGTTAAGTTTTTTGAGATATTAAGAAAAGTGAGACAAAGATTAGGGACATATTCAAGTGAAGGTGATTTGAGTTTGTGACACCCACACATGCTTTTGTTTACCCAGCACCCTAAACCTCTTGTCCACGGTCTCCCTGTGTCAATCTAGACCTCAAAATCTACCCAAATACTTGTAAATTGTAAGGCACCACCTCTATGTTTCCTAAAAACTTCCAAGACAACTGCTTAGGTAATCTTTTGTCTCATCATTTACGTGTAAGTCTTTATACTTTTCTTTAAGAACATGCATCAATGTAAAAAAATGTATATGGCGCCAATTTGGCAAGCCAGTCAAAGCTGCCTTGTGGCTATAAAAACTTAAGAGACTACTAAAAATTTTCTCCCTCCTCTTGTAAATTTTATTTTTTTTAAGTATATAAATAGGATAAATGTTTGTTTTCGTTCTTCTTTTGTCTATCTCCCTTTAAAAGATGTACAAATTTACTATTAAATCTGTGAAAAAAAGATAGAAACAAAAAATATACAAAAGAATAACATCAATCATATATGATATCTTTATTAATATATATTCTCTATGTTTCAATCTGTGCTACATTTCAATTGATTTTTAACCTAATCTTCAACCGGCAAAAGTTGCTTCAATCAAAACCCAAATGTGTCGGTTCTCTCAATATATATTTTTCTCCTACAGCCTTCTGCTATCATCATATTAATGCTTTAAGAGAGAAAATGCGCAGACAGATAGAAAGAAAGAAGACGAAGGTTCTAAGCATTGATTTATTAAAGATTATATTCTAAGCATCTAAGTATATGTGCATATATAGATTATGTAAATGTGGGATTTCCATTTTCATGTAACATCATTGGCAGGGAAAAAGTCCCAAAGGCCACTATGCAAATGCACCACTAGCCACTTTTTTGCACCGGCATTTTGTTAAAAACACACACACACACATATATATATATATGTGTGTGTGTGTGAGAGAGAGAGAGAGAGATTAAAGGGAGACGAGTTTGCCTCTTTAATTGCCATATAATGACAGTAGAAAAAAGCCAGAACAAGTCTAAAGTTAGAGTTTTGGGGTTATAATTTCAGTTAAAAGTGGATATGCTCTTCATGTTGTTGGCCCAGATCCGAATTTTCTGGTTTAGGGACAACTTAAATACTACATTAGAAATATAAAATCTTATGATTAATTATGTATACAGAATTTGTCCTCATTACAGAAAAATAATAATAATAAAAAACAAAAGTATGAAGCTAGAGAAGGGTTGTTCTCTTTGATTTTTCTGATTTGCTCACTAGTGAGAATTCCACAAGATTGATTTGGCATTCACCAACAAATAAATAATTTACCAAATGGAATAAGATTTTCCCTGTTTCAAGTGAATTGATTTTGTTATATTGTATTTAATGGTGTGCATAGTACCACTTCACTTCAAAAATTTAAAAGAAAAACTTTAGTTACCCCTAAACTACCGAACTGTTTTTTTTGAAGTGCCGAACATTTTTTAATGTCTCCCTAAACTTTAAAACTTTGCAATATATGTACATGCATTAGGAAAATAACAACACTCTATTGAGATATGGATGGGTAGTCCAAGATGTAATAGAGAAATGTACCAAAATTAAGCCAATTTATATCACTTAGACACAAATTAAGATTGTCGGTAATTTATTCCAAATAAGAAATTATAAAAGACTTAAATCATAATTGGAATTGATTTTTTATTCCTTGACGTGAGGAATAATTAGGGTAAATGAGCATATATTCATTGATCAATCTATGAGGCAAAATATTTGGAATAAGTTAGAAGACACATTTCTATAGTTTTACCTTATAACTTTATATTGTAAAGTTTTAAAGTTTAAGGGGACATTGAAAATTGCTTAATAGTTCAAGAGAATAAATAAAATTTCTCCAATTTTTAAACGATGTGGTAGCAACATATCCATTCTTAGATTTATAAAATTAATCTAGATCATGAAATAGTTCCACTTCATTTCACTTAAAATAATAAAGCTAGAATGATCACGATTCCTGGTGAACAAGTAGCTATCCCGTCATTAAACATTAACACGATTCTCATAATAAATAGGATGATTAATTAGGAACGTTAATAGTTAATACGATGTGGAAAGTGGAAACTAGAGTATTAGGAAACATTCAGACTGAATAGGAAGAAGTCATCAGTTGAGGGATCCTAGTGTCCAATATATAGTGATGTGATTAATTGCAAATATCTAATATATATTAATTAGCTTGTGCAGCCAACCACTCTGATAGGATGGGACCCCTAAGCACTCCATCTTCACTAAAGAAGAAAATGTAACAATAATAATATTTTTATTTTTACCCATCCTCCTCCACGCACAACATGTGTCCATCACACATATCACAATCCACGATCGATCACTCGAGCTTTTATATTTAGCTCACCCACCTGGAAAGCTAAGCATTTTCACATCTACAAAACACATCTATCTGCTTATTAAGTGCCACTAATACATTAATTAAAGAAAGTCTCTCAAATATCCCTCTTTCAAGTCTTTTTCTTTTTTTCTTTCTCGCTTTCTAGTAGAAACTGTCTTATTATACTGCAATAATATATAGGGTAGTTAATGTGAGAGCCTATCCAATCCATACTTCTTTTCTTTGTCCAAACAAATTAATTTGACTTGATATTTACAATGTTTTTCCTCTTGTTGCCGTCTCTGTCTTCCCTAATTGTCATTGCATAAGAAGTTCCTCTCTGGTCTCATCTTATGTAGCCCCTTTCTTAGCTTCGAGCTTAAGAAACATTGGACCAGGTCAATTTTTGACCAATTCTAATTATTTGATTGTATTTTATGTAAGCATTGTTGATGAAGAACCTACCCCTCAATAAAAATAGTAACTTGTTGGTTCGGGTCAATTAACCGACTTTTCAAAGCTTCTACCGCCTACCAAACTGACCCACATCGGTAATGATTTTCCTCAACTGGTTGTCAATGGGGTTAGGGCTGACAAAACGGGTAATCAGGTAGACCCGATTAGGACCCGCGACTCGATTACCCGAAATACGAACACGACCCGTTTAGCTAAACGGGTTAACGGGTCTGACATGATTATAACACGGAAAATATCGGGGTAACCCGACACGACTCGCTTAACCCGTTTAGCATAACCGGGTCATATTGGGTAGACCCGACCCGACCCGACTCGTGCGCTAAACAGGTAACACGACCCGACCCGACCTGGCCTGTTTTTTTTTTTAAAAAATAAATAAAAAAACCCTTAATCAAAATTGGGAAAAATAATTTAATTAAAGAATCTCTTCCTAACCATCCAAGAAGAATAAAAAGTTTTAAAATATAATGTTTTAATATATAAATAATGATTTCAAAGATAATGTTTTAATATATAGACCCACATAGAAAAAGTAATGAAAAAACAAGGAATAGGCCAGTGAAGTCGTGAAGTGAAGAGTAAAATGAAGCCGTGAGTGAGTCGGTAAATGTTAGGGTTAACTTAGTTAGAACTTAGACATAGGCTTTTTTTTTAAAAAAAAAGAAAAAGAAAAAAGGGTTTGGCGGGTCACCCGAGACCCGCAAGACCCGATTGACCTACCAGACCCGATTGACCCGCTAGACCCGACTGACCCGCCAGATCCATTTATTAAATGTGTCTGGCGGGTCGACCCGTGGACCCGACAGGTCGACCCGCCAGATACGAATTTAATCGTGTCTTAATACCCGATTAAGACCCGAACCCGATAAGCTCAAACCCAATATATGTTAACTTCGTGTCGAGTTCGCGAGTCGTGTCAAAATTGCCAGCCCTAAGTGGGTTGCAACAACGGCTAGGAAGCATGTTAAAAGGCCAAGGCCCAAGGACAAACATAAAGGGGCCTCTTAGGATAATTTTAAATTAGAAAAAAAAAGAAAAAAAGAAAACGCATGGAAGAATAATTGAGATTGTAATTTCATTGGCGAGGACCTTGGGATACATGTGGTCCGTGTTCCAGATCAGATGCCAGCACTGCCCACTACGTGGGAAGTTAGCGTGGGCTACCACCTCCATGTGGCTCCTCTTCTCTCTCCCACGTTCATATTTTCTTTATTATTTAATTTTATTATTAAAATTGCATAAATATTGCTGTTCTCAATTATTTTATGGCTATAAAATTGCAAATCCAACCCAAGTTTAGGGTTTCCAAGTCCGTCCTTCCATTTATCCCTCGTCTTCTACAAAGCTTCATTTATTGGGGACACTAATGATATAACGGTACGCGCGATTGACTCTCTCTCTCTCTCATTTCAATTATCCATTTCTTTGATTTCAATTTACAATTCCAGTTCCAGGGGATCATTATTATAAATTTGTTGCACTTTGAATATATTTGGGTCGTTTTTCACCATTAATTATTCTTAAATCAATAAATTCACGAATACCCAATTAATATTTTACTGGAGTTTTGATCATATTTCACCTTAAAATTGCCCAAAACAGTGGTTGATCTTCCTGGGATCTTGCTAGATTTTGGCCATGAACTGGAATGATAGTTGTTTTTCTTGATCTTGATCTGACCCAATTTTGGTGGATTGGTGGGGCTGTCAGAGACGCCGGTTTTTGGTTATGGATTTGGAGAGTGAATATTCCGTTCTTGAATCCGAGGAAGATAATGAAGTAACCCAAGAAAGATTGGCCCGTGATGATGACAATGAGATAAAGAATAATGGGTCTTGTCTCAATGAGATTGATAAGTTGGATTCTCCTGAAAATTCCAATGCCAATGCGTTACGGGTAGAAACGAACGGAGAGGATTTTGAAGGTGAAGAGCCGGTGGATTCGCCTCCGCTTAATGGCAATTCTCCCGGTGGGGGTTCACCCCCGATGACAAAAGGATATGGATTGAAGAAGTGGAGGAGAATTAGGAGAGAGTTTGTTAAGGATGTGAGTGCAAGTATAGATACTAGTAAAATTCTGAAGCGGGGCCTGTCTGGCTCCACGAATCCAACTAAAGCTCAGCATCATTTTCCCCTTGAAATCAAGCAAAATAGTGAGAGTTCGGTAGGATCTGCAAATGTGTTAACTGTGGGAGTAGCTGACAGGTTTGTAATCCATGGTTCTAGTTCAGATTCTAGGTTTGCAGTTGGGTCTGCTTTTGCTGCAGGTACAGATTCTGAGAACAGCGAAGACCGGAGTAGCAAATCTTCCACAGCAGCTAGTGCTCCAAAGGTGAGGTATGATCAGCCTGCAGTGTTGGGGTATGTACGAGAGAAGAGCAGGATTAAGAATAGTGGCGGGAAGAGTTTGGGTAATTCAGCTCAAAAGGGTCCGCAGGGAAAGGGACGGACTGAAGGCAGTAAGAAGCATAGAGGAGAAAGGGTCAAAATCGAGAAGGAGAACTCTCATTCCAGCATGGAATCTGACTCAAGAAGCTCCAATTTTGTCTTTATGCAGGGTGATTTTACTGCGACTAGCAACGGAAAGCAAACCGAAAGGTTAATGAATTATGACAGGGAGAATAGTGATGAAGCTCTTGCGAGTGAACAGTTTAGTGAAGAAGTTCAAACTGGTTACAACAAAGAGAATGTGGGAGAGGTTGAAGATCTTTCACAAGATGATTTAGCTGCAGACTTGTCTTGGGAAGTTAAGGAAGAGAAAAGTGAGAACCGTCGGCCTTCAACAGATCGGGATCCACTGGTTGCGTCTATCTTTAGCCTCCAGTCTGTGCAAGAAGCGCTGAAAAAAGGTCTGATTTGCCCTGATTTTGACAACTTTGATAAACAGTGTTATGATGCTCTATATATCCTGCTAATGTAAATCATACGCAGTTTCCTATGAGTTGATATTTTGTTGGTTAGGTATATCCTAATTTTGATGAACCCAGCTGAAATAGTCTAAGATTTGTTGTATAAAAAAGTTTCTTTTCTACTCATTTCCTTTGGTTATCAATTGAAGGGAGATATGAGAATGATGACAGTATAAATAAATGTTTTCATTTCATAACAGATAATGCCAGGGTTTTTACTCTGTGATCATGTTTGCATCTCTGACTAAATCTGCAAAAAAGTTTGTCCTTTTTCTCTTGCTTAATTTGTCAAAAGAACAAAATCTGGGCAATCAATTTGGTTTTGAGTTCATAGGTTTGGTGAATTCAATTGAACATATGCTCAAATTCTGTGAGAGGCATGAGAAAAGGGATTTAGTTGTTTGTGGCTTAAATTGGAGATAGGATCAGTATCAACCAATGGTGATCAGTTGGGCGTAGACACAAATTTCTTTGGATTCCATATTATTGAGTTGTTAGGAGTAGAGAGTTAACTTGGATGGGTGGTAGACTCTATGGTTAAACCATGATGAGTATAGTTTTATAATGCAATTTCTAGTTGCTATTTGGCTTCCGCTAGAGAACTTAAATCTAGTTCCTCCTGTAAACTATAGAAGAGGATATATGATTTTCGAATGACATAAGATGGTGGCTTGCCATTTGTTATAGGGGCTCCTCAGGTGTTGGATTTTGGTTTTATTGAGAAGGTGGGAATGATTTTAGAAGATTTTTAATTTGTGTTAAACTCAGGTTACTACGAACTTGTTTTATATCTAATCTGGGAGTCTGGCTGTTTTTTGGTGTATGTTTGCCAAATGGTAAAAGGTATCAGATTCAGGTGATGATAATTGGTTGGATTGTAGGATTTAGGCTGACAGGGGGGGCAGAAGGGAAGAGGAAAGTCCCGGGCCCCTCTTCATTCTCTTTGGGGTTCGCATTTCTTTTTCTGTTAAGCCCAAATCCTAGGCCCCCCGATATGTGCATGACATGTTGTGAACCGTAGTCATAGTTATTTGAGTATATAGATTCCATGACCTTGGAATGAAAACACTTTTGTGCTTCATTATTCGTCTAAAACTATTATGCCTTTTATCGGCAAAGTGGTTGTTATGTCATTGCAAATTAATATGGGTCTTTTATTATGATTTTAAGTTAATGGAGTTCATGTTGTACTATTGTAGAAGTTCAAAAACTAAGGGAGATTGGAAAGGAGCCTACATCATCGCACGACAGTTCAACCAACGGTAATAGTACACCAGCATATTTCACTACTACTGACCCAGAGAACTTCGTACCAAGCTCATCTGAGGAGCTGGGGTCCGAAAAGACTAGACAAACTGCTTTGACTTCCTTGGAAACCCAATTATTAAACGTGACAAAGAATGTAAAATTTTTGGAAAGTAAATTGGAGGAGACAGGGGCTATGGTTGAGGTGAAGGACTTGAGGATTACGGAACTTGAAGCCATTATACACAGTTGCAAGTCACCAAAGGAAGAGTCGGGTAGCACTTTAGGGTTACAGGAGGAAAAATGTAGAGAGATGGAGACTGAGCTTGAGGGTCTCTTCAAGCAAAAGATTGAAGCTGAGGTTGAGTTTCTGGCAATAAGAAGGACGATAGAGAACATGAAGGTTGCTGCAGGTGATCAATTGACACTGTTGGAAGAGCGAAATGCTCTGGTTCTGAACAAACTTGGAGCAGCAGAAAGCAAGGCCGCGATGCTTAAAAAAAAATCAGAGGAAGAAAAGTATAGTGGAGATATGATAGGGACCGAAGAGGTTGTGAAGATGCAGAGGAGGGTGTGTAAGATTACATGGTGTTTTTTCATACAATTTATATTTCTTGTTATGGTGTTTTGGCTTTTTGTCTTGCAGTTATCACCCCGTTCTGGGGTGGTTGTGCCCACATGAGTCTGAGAAGAGGAGGTCCTTTTTTGTGTAATCTTGAAATATGTAGGTAAATATTTTGAATGTTGAATTTCATTTCTATTATGCAGAAGTTTTTCCATCTTCCTTGTTAGGGTTGGATAGGAGCGGTTGTAAATTATTCTTTTTATGTCAAATTGTGCACATTTGTAACTCTTGCGTTATATTACTTTGTTTTTTTTATTTTTTTATTTTTTTATTTCTACCTTTATTGAAAGAAGAGCATCACAAAAGCACAACCTTCATACGAATTCAAAACTGTGGTCAGTGGTCTCCAAGAGGTAGTTCAATCAGTTGGGACCACGCCTAATGAAGCGGAGGTCATTAGTTTGATTCTCTCTTCCCCTCTTATGTGGACATGTCAAAAACTATGGTTAGTCACTTGGGCAACTATGTGGGTTGAGAGCTTTTTGGTTTCTTCTTCTCGTCAATAATTGATTGCATCAATGCCGATTGTAATGACAATGGTGGGTTTGATAATGGACATTTTGGCCAGCCAATGGTATTCTTGCTTGCCAAACATGACTTAGGCATCAGAGTGGAGTGGCGAATTTAAGATATGTGGCGAGATTAACCAATTGTGAATTAAGATAGAAGTAGTTGCAATTACTAAGGCTTTCTACACTGGAAGCCAATTGAGACCTTTGAAAGGTTAATTGGCCATTTAAGCAACCAACTATTTATTATATATATTACGTTGCTCCGATCAAGGGAAGAAGTGGATGCGGCATCTTATCTTATTTTTGGCCAATGCCAACAAGTAGAAAAAGGTCATCAATATTATCTGTTCAATATAATGGTTAGTCTGCTACCTAAGATTTTCATACTGCAAAAGCGAGTGGGCTCTCCATGTTGTTGCATCACCAACTGACGATGCCTAGCTAACATGGCAGTTAGGATCTACAACTTCTCATTACCTTTTCGATTAGTGGCAAGTTACTATCTCGGTGGAGATCAGAGAAACAAAATATGGAGCGGAACCTTGTTGTCAATTTAAATAGGAAAAAAGAAAAGAAAGAAAAATCATATATATATATAACACGCCCCCAAGGAGAAGTCCAAAAGACTGTTTAAAGATTGCGATCAATTATACATATGAAATCATTGTTCATATATTTGACATTAGTCTAGACAAAAAACGTCACACGCATGACTACTATGAGCACTTAAATTATTTTTGCGTGATTAATTTGCCTTTATTTTGTGTGAAAAACCATTATAGTGATTAAAAAAAATTGAAATATCTGTTGTTCACTTAGGGGGTGGTTGTGTAACCACTCTTTAAGAGGAGTCGTGCTATCCGACATCTTAGAGGCAGCCCAGTGTCGTCCAACGCTAACGTGGCTGCCTCTATAATAATAATAATAAAAAAAAAAAAAAAAAAAAAAGGGAAATGAAAATTGTTTTTTATTTATTATTATATATATATAAAAAAACACGTATATGAGAAGAAAGATTTTTGTCCTTTTTTTTTTTTTTCGTCATTAGTGGTTTATGTTTATGTTTTTGCATTCAGTATGTTTGATGGAATTACCATGAGAAAGAGCAAGTTTTTTGGGTTGTATTTTGAGATATTTGAGTGATATTAGCTAAATTTTCATGAGCTAATATTTGGGTTCTAATGTCTCAAAACTCGTTTTTGGATTCAAAATTAAAATTTAGTGGTGAAATGTTAACCCTTTAAGGATGGTATCACTCTAAAAGGATTCAGTCATCCTAAATTTAGTGTTAATGCCTCAAAACACTATCTCGGTTTTATATACTTTTACTCATATCAATTTCTGATCAGTGATTCATGGAGGCTAGTGAATTTGATATATAATTTGATCAATTTATGATCAGTAATTCTTAGTTTTAAATTTGACAAATGCTTCCCCCTTCTAATCTCTTTCCTCTTCAATTAAAAATAAAAAATAAAAATTAGCATACCCTTGGCTGCCTCTCCTTGGCAGCAGAAAATCCCTACTCCTTTAAGAGATGAGAGAAAGTGGGGCCATATGGTCACCTCATTCAGACATTTCTTTGCTTACCCTATTTATGGGCAGTTTTGTAATTTAAATCCCTCGATCAATTTGGGTTACTTTTGGTAGAGGAAACCACTTATGTGCATGTGATTGGCACAAGTGACATTAATTTTTCATTCCAAACTATCGGCAAAATCTGATACAAGGGTAACTCGAAACATTTTAGTAGTTCATAGGTCCAAGTTACATTCATTGGTAATTTGGAGGTGTACGTGCAAATCGAATGGTGGTTTAGAGGGACAAAATTGAAATTTATTCTAAACAATAATAGCATGATAATGCAGTTTACTTGACTCTCAATGCTATATAAATAAAAGACTTGTAGACCCATTTTAATTAGATAAGTTTCCTCTCCAAGAAGTTTAAGTTAATAAAAAAAAATGATTGATTTAATCATTTAATTAATATTCTATAATACAAATAATTAAGACCAAGAGGACGTGTTAAGGACAAAACAACATACATGGCAGCATTTTCTTATTTGTTAGGGGTCTTAATTTATTTGTTAATTGTAATAATTTATCTTCTAGTCTAGTGTGATAATAAGTCTACATTATCTTGTTTTTGCTTTCAGTAATATTAATAGATATAAAGTATTATTAGGGTCATCTTCTATAAATTAATGTAAATCCCTCTTACTTCAGCATTGGCAAAAAATAATCTCATTAACCTCATGTCGTGGGTACCATATATTGTCATGTGTCTGTAGTGAAGTACTTTCCATTCAGATTATGCAAGGAAAATAAAGACCAGATCGAGAAGGCAACATGATATTCACAGTAATTGTGCATTTGGATATCCAGTAAAAACAAATTCCTTGCCAAAACTCAAGCTATAGAAATTACGGTTTAGATTAATTAATTTCAATTTTTTCATGAAATCTAGAAAAAGAGTACTGAAATTAAATCATAATTATTGAAAATAAAATTACGTACATCACATGCATTGTTATGACAACTAATGTGGTGTGTTTTAAGTGAATATCGAAGAAATTTAATCATCATCATAATTACAGCGGTTGTTTTAGGTTTAGGAAATTGATTCCAGTCAGAGGAAACTTGGCCATGAGTTACAGAAAACTTGGTGTATAATTTATAATTACTACATTCTCCATCGTTGAAGGAAACTTGGCCAGGAGCTTTTTAGGTATATTTTTCTTGGCATTCTATATATATCCTAATCAAGAATTTTAATGGAAACATTAATTGTGATTAAAACAAATGAATTGAACTTTATCATGCTTTAATGATCATTATGGTGATGCCACCACCGCCAACTAATTAATGTGCATAAGCGATGGTCTAAACTGACTTCATGTCTTTCAAAACCCCTCTTAAAATTTCCTAAAACTCCTTTGTTTAGATTAAAAACGTAGACGACTCTATCATAGACAACATTTGGGTCGTTGCTAATATATACATTCATCAACGACGACCATAAAAAGTCGTTGCTGATAATTAAGTGCTTAACTATCAACAACGACTCAAAGTTTGATAGCTAATGACCAAATTTTTTGTAGTTATAGGAATTGAATCAGCCTAAGATCAGTTATAACAATGATAAATATGCACATGATAACAATCATTCTCATAAATTACATATATATAATCAACAATATTATACATAAATTAAGGTGATTCATCGAAAGCACCTCTCCTTTACTACTCCATAAAAGATCAGCCCGAAGATACAATGAATCCACAAACATGAAGCAGATTTTTTGCATTAAATAGGCAAGATTATAGCATAAAATAATCTAAATGGCATGCCTATATATATATGAATGAAGATCGATCTCCGAGTACGTACAAATTAACACAGAACTTGAATGACCGTGGAGGCCAGGGGTAGGCCGCTGTAGTGGTATTTGGGAGTTAAGAATATGGCGTGAGAAAGGTGTTAATGTACATAAAGTCAAAATGATTTGTTTAGAAAGTGTTGCTTTCATAAGAATCACGAGAATGTGTCCAGAAAACAGCTGAGCTATCCCTTTCCCACTAAGCTAACATTTAACGTCTACTGTGTACTGCCCCTCCCATGCCTCCCGTCTGTTTAAGAAATAACAATGTCAATTAATATCTAAGCTCTCTCTCTCTTTTCCCCACTCGTACGCGTAATATACTCAAATCTACACATATGCCGACGTGAAAATCACATGTCAGTTTAATAGACGGACATGTCAGTTTTCTTCTAACTCAACTTAGAATGTATGACTTGGTAATTCAATCTAGCCGCCTTTGTGACTGTGGTATGCCTCCAGCTTTGAATCTTTGATAATCTTGTTTGCTGACCTAGTCATATATATATATAACCTGAATGCTAAACGGGAAAAAGAATATACTAAATTAAGCAAACTGAGTCTTTTAATGTGTTTGTTTAGGGTGAGATAGCTGTACTTTCTTCTTATTGTTTAAGTATATAACGAAAGATATATATATAGTTCTTATTGCATGGACCCTTTCAAATGACCCACAAGTGGGTCTTCTTTGGGAGATACAAATTAAAGTTCCAAACCCCTAGCAAGTTGTATTGGAGGATTCTCATGTTTTTTCTAAAAGAAACAATTTTTTTTTATTTTTTTTTAACTGAAAAAGAAGTTCAAATCTAATTACGATCGAAAAGGAAAATGCTTTACCAAAAAGTTTTATTCTTGCAAGTTAAGTTACAGGATGAGGTTTCTCTGGGGTGGAGAAGAAGCCTCTTGACTTTTTAAATATTTTGTCCATTTTTCTCTATCCAATCAACATGGCTAAAAAGTCTTTTAGTTTTCTCCATCCCAGCAAAACGGCTTAAGCTGTTTGGACCTCCACTACTTAATTAGTGCTATTTTCTTGGCCTCAAATCTTCAGTAAACTAATCATCACCAAAAACACACGCAAATAAAATAAAATAAAATAAAAACTAAACCTCCACAACAGTTAGAATGCCTTTTGGCACTCAGAAATCCACATTATATTGAATCTAAAAAAATTGAGAGATGCACGTACAGAGCTAGAGAGCAGAAATTAAGAAAAGATGATCAATGATGAGAAGATTCAATTGGAAATAACGACCTAAAAGAACGAAATTAATGTAATGTAGCTTCTTTACAACTTCATCATCCTAAAGAAAGGCAGAAGGCCCTTTTGGATGTTTCAAAAAAAGCGAGGTAGCCCCCTCCTGGACCATCGTGCTTTACATGAAGAAAATAAGCATAAAACGACAAACTTTAAAGAGCTAACCCACCACAGAAAACAGAAAACATGAAAGAACCAAGAGGGTTCCTCACAAACTGTGTATTTTCGTCTAAAAAACAGAAGAAGATAAAAGAACAAACTGACATATCAGAAGCCAAAAATTGATCGAGCTACTGACCTCTCTGCTCTATTCCTAGCTAGATGGATCAAACACGGATATGGAACTTGAACTGACTAGCTAGCTAACTGATCATGATCCAAGTACTAACCATGGCTAGCTAGCTAGCTAGCAATAATGTTCAGGCTATGGATCATCGACGATACCTTCCTCCACCTCAACAGCCGGAAGCTCATTGAGATCAAAATCCATAACTACTCTTTGACCAGTCTGAGTGGCGGTGGCGGCAGCTACTTGTTGATGATCTTCTTCTTCTTCAGGAGACGTTACTTGATGAGGGCCGGTCCAGTGACACCTCTTGTGACCGCCAAGTGCCTGACCCGTTGGAAAGGTCTTGTCGCAAATCTTGCATTGGTGAGTGGCCGCTGCTTCATCCACTTGGGTAGTGGGGTTGGCAGAATGTCCACCACAATCCTCCGCAGCTGAGTCGTCTTCAGCTGATACACTACTACTCTGGATGTTCTTCATTTTGTTGTGGCTGGATTTGTGACCCCCAAGAGCTTGGTGAGTTGGGAAGGATTTATTGCAAAGGCAGCATGTGTACCTATAATTATTATTTGTATTCGTATTTGTATTGGGTATCACTGCAATCTGCTTCTGATGATCACCACCGTCTTTCAGTGCTTCCAACTCTACAAATTTAATCTTTCTCTTCTTCTTCCTCATCATCTTCATCTTCTTCCCCAATATTTCATTG
The DNA here is from genome assembly GCF_901000735.1 of Corylus avellana. Taxonomy (NCBI): domain Eukaryota; kingdom Viridiplantae; phylum Streptophyta; class Magnoliopsida; order Fagales; family Betulaceae; genus Corylus; species Corylus avellana. Next base: position 39,607,380 of record NC_081543.1, on the reverse strand, counting down.
TCCGAAACCAGCTCGCTGTTGTTAGACTTGATCAGTCTATGATCTAACTCTTCAAATATCTCTGCATTACTGTCAATATTGCTTTCATGGTAGTCTTCATCATCCTCCCATAATTTCCACTTGGTATTCAGTGGATTATGATCACTACTTTCTAGCACAGCCTTTCCTTTCTTTTTGGATAGATCTTCACGGATGCTTTCGGTATGATCGGCTTCAGCTTCAACAATCCTTAGCTGCTGCTGCTGCTTCTTCTTCTTCGAAGGTGAATTCCTAATTGGCTCATCACAGTCGTCATTAGATAGTCTTTTCTTTGGATTGCCATTAGACAGCGTCAGGAGTACTTCACAGACAACTTCTTCTATCTCCTCCTCCATACTCCGGGAAAGACCAGAACCCGAACCTGAATCTGAACCTGAACCTGAACCTGAACCGCTGGTGGACGAGGCGTTGCTTCTCCGGCCTCTCTTACCGGTGACCTTCCAGCCCAAGCCCAACAGAGAGGTTGGCAAAACAACCGCCGCAGCAGCAGAATCGATCTTATGCTGATGATGATCATCAGAGAGTGTGGAGGAGGATGAGCTTTCGTTGTTTTTGTCGGCGGTTGGAGGCGGCAGAATTCCTCTCCATGGCCTTCCAGGATGGGATCGCATGTGGCCAAACAAGGCCTTCATGGTGGGGAAATTCTTTCCGCAAACACAGCAAGTGGGTTCGCCGAGGATTGCGTTAATGGGTTTGGGTGGAGCAGGGGAAAGACGATGATCGGCGGCAGCGAGTGGGTTTTGATTGTTTTGAAGGAGTTCCTTGTTTCTGGCTTGGACATGCATTCTCATATGACCGCCGAGGGCTTTTCCAGAGGCAAAGCCTTTATCGCATATGTTGCAGATGCGAGGGAAGCAGTCTTTTGCGATTGCGATTGGGGTTGCGGCTGAAGGAGCTTCTTCTTCTTCTTCGGCAGCAGCAACAAACTCAGCCTTTGGAATCTTGAGCTTGATGCAAAGACTCCCGTTCCCCATGGTCGTCGGACCCATAACCCTTGGCCTCGAGCACTCCTCCCAACCATAAATCTGACTCTCCTGATTTTCCTCCATCAGCTCAAAGCTAATCATATGCAGAAGTACACCGGCCGGCAGCTGATTTCTCTCTCTAATACCTGATGATGAGCTCCTGAGACAGCAGAGGAAAGAGTGGTAGACCACAGAAAACCTAAAAGCAAAGACCGACTAGCTACACCGCAATCAATATAAAGACTCGGAACAAGAGTGGTAGCTTAGCTAACAAGACAACCGACTCTCTTTTTTCTTTTATTTATTCTTTTTATTTTTTTTATTTTTATTTTTTTTCCTTTTCCGGGGAGGATTGTTGTTGTTTTTCCTAGAAGACCTAGGTAAGGAAATCAGCTAGCTCTCCCAAATCCTACGTAGAAGATAATCAGATGTTGAGGGGAAAGTTCGTAGGAACTGGTAAACAAAGAAGAAGAAGAAGGAGAAGAAAAGAAGAGGAATTAAGAAGAGAGAAAGACTCGAGGGAAGGGAAGGGATCGGAAGGGTCCTTTTAACTGCTTCTTTGGAAAATTGACTGACACTTCCGCGTTCCTTGTCCCTTTGCCTCTTATTCCGTTCCTTCAGAATCTTCCAACTCCCATAAATATACCGAAACCCTTTTTATTTGAATGACACCACCAGTCCACCACCACCCCTTCTCTCTCTCTCTCTCTCTCTCTCTCTCTCTCTCACTCACTCACACCCGATTACCTTGGATTACTTAGTAGTAGGAGTATTTTACCAAATATACTTCTTTTCTTTTTTCTTTTTCTTTTTCAATTGTTGATTTTCTTTCCTTGGGAGCTACGTGATCAGGAGGAGACGAATATATATATATATATATATATATATATGGGAAACATATCTTCTTGTAATATTGCATTAATTAATTAATTAGCTCCATGATTTTCCAAAAATCTAAATTATTTTTCTTTCTTCAATTAATTTTAAAGAGAAATCTTTGATTGGGATTCTTTAAGGGTTGAATTGGAGAAAAATACGGAAGCCAAGCTCATCCCCTTTGGTTTTCAAACCCATGCTTATCGTCATCCCCATTCCCCTACTCCTAGCATGTACGTGTCATCATCATTCATCAATGTCGCTTTTAATTCTTTCTTCTCTATTTAATTTTCCCACCTTAATAAACATACATACATTCTAATTTCTAAGCATTAATAACATTTAATTAAATGCATATGCTCCCACATTCACCCGATTTTTTTAACTTGTTGAAGCTGACTTGTCATCTTATTAATTTGTCCCGTTTTACCCCTGAGTCCGAGGATACGTGCGATTTTTGGAAAATCTTTGATTAATTGGACAATTGTCTTGTAGTAGTAGTAGTGTATAGGCTATATAGCAAGCTCCATCAAGAATGATGGCCTTCAATTTCCATACTATGGAAATAAACTTTTAGATTCGGATCTTCTACAATTTTTTGCCTCCTGCAATCGATTTATAATTATAATACGTGCGTTTTCGATGACGGATACGAGCAAAGACATTTGTAGGATCGAGATCCCAATGGTTTACTCACACGCCCCCTAGCCCATCTACATTATGTTCAAAATGCATAAAGAACGAAATTGAACAATCAAAATTAAGAGACTGATTGTTAAAACTGTAAAGGTCATTGCAATGTACCAAAAAAAATTTAAAGTCCACTTAAGTGCTTAAACTTTAAGCAATCATGGGTAAGTGGGGAATACAAAGAGGTTGATATGTTTTAGAACTCGTAATCTAAAATTAATTAGATGAGTAACAACTGGGTTTCCACGTAATACTACTTTGATGTTGGTGGTCTATTTGCCAAAAACAAAAGAATATCCATGTAAGGGATATCGGTTGGAACTGACAAGTCAGCATTGTGAGACACAGTTATAGAATAAAAATGTAATTATATAAAAAATAATAAAATAAAAATTATACTTTAAATTAATTTTATTATAAAAAAAACAGGTACTCTAATTTTTCCCATATATATATATAGGCTACATTAATTTGAACTATATTATTGATAAATTTACTTGAACCGTTTTGATCTACAAGTAAATCTCACCAATAGATATATAAATGAGGCCCCATAAATATTGATAGGATGACAACTCCATCATAATTTACCCCCCATAAGAACTTTGATCTTCAGTGGGGAAATGATATCTAATATAAAAATAAAAATGATAATAACAAGTTAACAACCTCTGCTAATTAGGTTGTAGGAGTAATTCCATTTTATTTGCTTCTATATTATTAAACCATGATGCAATGCTGTTTCATTAGAATTAAAGGCCATCATAATTTCGGTTAGCTTATGATTAAAAAAAAAAAAAAAAAAAGGTTTATTACACAAGAATTTTCTTCAAAAAAAAAAAAAAAAAAAAGGAGAAGCTATACAAGACAGGTCAATTTACATGATGTAAATGTTGCCACGTGACACCATATTTAAATGAAGCAACATCACGTACACGAGTAGATGGAACAAAATTAACAAAATCTAAACCATTAAATAGACCATAGAAGACAAACAATAACTGGACTTATATATCAAGCTTGCTAGCTATAAAAATAAAATAATAATTAAAAAAAAAAAAAAAGAGCATGTCTATATCTGAATTGTTGCATGCTGCTTTAATTTAGAGCCTACCAATTTGGTATGCTCCTCCGATTACTGCTTTAATGGTGGTGAACCAAAAACAAAAAACAAAAGTTACCATAAGATTAAAAGAAATAATAATGTTGGAAATTAAGTAGCTAGCCCATATCCCCTGTAATCCCTTAATTTCCTTATTTGATTAAAAATAAAAAAAAATAAAAAGCTAGCCCTATTTTGTATTTACTAATAATGTTAAGGTGATGAATTTGTGATGGGTTACAGCTCAGCCACAATCTCTCCGGCTGTACCCGGGTTGGAAGGTTGGGAATGGAACCCAACTGCCTACCCAATTTGCCCATTTGGTATTCCACTTAAAACAACATTGATTTTGTCAACTTTGAATTAATGTACACAACAAATTTGTTATATCCATCATTCACCGACTATATGTAGGGAGCAGTCGTGTACTAGCTAGGACTCTATATATAACTAATTAAGAGGATAAGTTGCTCACTTAGATAATCATAAGTGGGTTTCTTCTCATTAGATAACGTCTTCTTATTCTATTCTTACTCTAGTAGAACTAGTATTGAATTATGATTCAATGGTAATTTTAAGAATTTTGGGAGGATAATTAGTTTTTGAAAACTAATTATGACAAACAAGGAGTCTACTTTTAAGGCCGGATAATATGGTTTTTTTTTTTTTAAAAAAAAAGGATAATAATAATATGCTGATAGTTATGTTTTGACTGCAAAAGAAAGAGGGTAGCGAGTGTCTCTTCTTCATTTGGGTCATATCGATAGCACAACTACATTTGAGGAGGAAGTGCCAAATGCGAATGGCAGTTAATGCTGGGAAAGAACTGCATCAAAGTTTATTTTGACGTAGCCTAGGAGGTAAAGTGTAATTCCCCGAACAATATACTAATAATTAAACCTACGCAGCCTTAATAATAAAACGGTTATTTTTTGAATGGTCAAAATTCATGCATTTAATTATTAGACTTAGAAAGTTAGAGATCCTTATACGTTACAAGACTGAAGCTCCGAAGGAAGAAGGTAATTTCCATTAAATAATATAGTTTATTGGTGGCCATCCAAGTACTCTTGGACAAAGACAAAACAATGCTGTGAAGTATGCAGACAGAATGACACCTTCCCAAAAGGCAAAAGGTTGTACAAACGGAACCTGCCTTTTGGGTCCACCAAATCCAAAGCTTATAGGCTATGAAGAATGATCATTACACCATGTTTGGCATATGCAAGGTGCCAGAGAGAGAGAGAGAGAGAGAGAGAGCTTTGCAGGATGTTACTTTCTTATATAAACTCTTGATTCTGTTCAGGTTTAGCTGCAAGCTTGCCCAACATGGGCAATACCTTCCACTGCGTATTTCAATCTTCTGATTCTAGTAGCATTCCAAAACTACGCAAATTGATGCAATTGTGTTCTATCAAAACAAGATCGAGAAATAAATATTTCTAGTTATGTTACAGATCATCTGCACCTTTAACCTCCCACAATCTTTGTGAGGGAAAAACTATGGGGTAGTCTTTGTAAAGAAAGATTGAGGCGGGAAAGGTAACAGATTAACAAACAACAACAGGAATAAAAGTTGAGAGGAAGCTGGTGTCCAAAGAAATGGTTGCCAAATTAACCTACAAAATGGAGACTAATGAGGTGTTGAATCATAGGAAGATTTATACTCCATCATTTCAGTCCTGTATCTCTCCTTGTCTATCAACCCTTTCTCCTGATAAACCTGCATAGACGGAACTAAATGTTGTAATAGATACTTCTGATAGAGATAAAAATCCACAAACTAGAAAATATATATTTTGCCAATCTCACTAATGGATCCCATATAAACCCTAAAACCCTATCACAAGACCATTAACAAAATTATCATGACTTGCTGCGATAAGAGCAAGCAATGTCCAGGTAAACTTCTTACAAATATGTTTTACAATCCTATAGACATGTCACAAATCCTTAACAATCTATCCAGCAAATCGGACACCAGTATAGCTATAAAAAAATTTAAAAAAAAATTTAGGAAAAAAAAAAAAAAGAGACTAGAGTTACCAAAGAAGGAAGAGGAAATAATGTATCATCTACCTGTTTTTCAGCTTCCGTGAGATTGCTCCAAAGAAGCCCAATCTTTTTGCTGATGGCTTTCTCTTGCCCATAGTACGAAGGCTTTAGCCTGGCATAATGCTCAGCAAAGAAGAAATTGTAACCACTTCTGTTTGATTTCGGCCGAGATGGATCACGTAATTCCAACCTGGATCTCTTTCGGTTCCGGCGAGTAGGCTTGTCCAAAGAATAAGAACCCTTTGAAACATGTTGAGGAATATGATACAGGACACCTTTCAGTTGATCAGTACCCAGGTTCACCGTAACCAGATATCCATTATCAAATTTTCCATCAATTGTTCCATTCACCACACAGCCAAGCGGCAGCATTGGAGTAGCTGCATATGTGACAGACAGCAAAGATCTTTATTGCAGCTATGCATGCTAACATACATCCAACCACTTGAAAAAATAAATTATATATGCATAAGGGTAAATGTATAAACTTTGAGAGCACGTTCATAAATTCCATACATAGCTTCCCTAATAAAATTCCCACTGTTGTTCATCTTTCTTATTTACAAGTTGAGGAGGTTACTGCAAAGGGATACTGTACAAGCTCCATCACTAATGATGGATGTCTGTACTCAACAACTAAACTTGAAGATGTGATAAAAAGAGAAATTCCACTTCTTAGCCTCTCAAAAATTCTCCAACGCAATTCTAAGAGTAGCAAATAAAAGGTAATCTACACAACGCTTAAGGTTCCAATGCAATCCAGACCGGTAGACATATCAAAACCAATCATAAATGGAGAGTCACTTGAACGTAAGCCATAAACCGGAAGCTTGAAAGCTCGTAAACCCACCCGTGGAACACGTCTAGTAGCACACACACAAATTGTACTTGTCACTACCTCTACAACTAGTGTTCAGAACTAAGTGAAATTACGCCCAACAACCCCAAACAAGAGGGAGGTGCATAGGTGTTTAAAATTTTCACAACCACAAACAATCACCAAAATTAACTAAAGTATAAAATAAATCAAGCACAACAATTTTGGTCACGAAATTGAAACATTTTGAAGAACTCTTCAAAAGTAAAACCACCAGGGCAACCAAACCCAAAAATGCATCTACTATAGAAAATCAAACTACAAACAATTTATACTTACAAAACATTTGTAATTAAACATTTGTCACTACCGCAATAGCTTCAAAACTCTTGCCAATTCTTCTATCAAGTCTCCTCTTTTAACAGGGAACTCTCATTGGTGTAGGTTTTTAGAAATTTGTATGATTTAAACACAGTCTAAGAGTGATATAAAATTGGGCGCATACGTGTAAAAGGTCTCTCTTAGCACACTGAATAATGGTCTCAATGTCATGAAAAAACGTGCACTATGAGGTTGATATAGACCCTGAGAAAACCCAATCTTTTGGTAAAAGTCAGTTACTAAAAAAAACAATGTTTGAAGGCGGCATTCCAACAGATAAATGTCTCATTCAAACAAAGCTAGGGTTTCACAACTTAAACGTTGTCAACGTTTGGACGAGGTCTAACCGTGGAATTGACAGACCAACACTAGGACTTCCAATTAATGCACTTGAATAGACTCGTTTCGACGTGAGTCTGACCATCCCACTAACCATGGAAACCTTCTTGTTGTGCTTTGAAGTATCCTGTTTGGACATGGTGCGACTGCCATACCGATCAGATGGTTCTAGAACAGAAATTTGATTTCATGTAAAGTGTCTCGTTCGGACATTCCCCAACTAAGGTACCGACTGAGCAGTTCTAACCATTAATTTGACCAAGTTCTGTATTCCAATTAAAGGTCCCAATCTAACTAACAGCCTTAGACGTACCCCAAACTTAATTTTGAAATTAGCCAACATAAAACCTAACACTAATAAATTAAAGATGTTATCTGGAAACCTTTGGAAGACAAATATGAATATTAGTGATATATTTAGAACCAATGCAATAAAGCCAAACACCACCAATTGATAGCTATACTTACCCTGACCTGACAATTCGTTTCTAGTGGCACCTTCCTCAAGTGTGGCTGACCCATTGACAAGCTTTCTGTTTGCAGGAACTGCAAGAATAGAAAATAGAAATAATTACCTACCCCACAGGAAAAACTTGAAAGAACTTAACTTGGATAAACAAGAGTCATGCCTATTACCAGGCATTGAGACTGAAGGACCTTGCTTGTGGAAGTAATAGACCTGCTCAAAGTGATAAAGCAATGATAGATAATTCTTGCGTAAGACAAATGATGCACTCGTAATTGTCGTGGGGAAATTGAAGGCCACAATTACTTCTTTCCATTTACGTTCTCTAATAACCTGTAACAAGTTTAAGAGGAAATTAAAAGAACTAGAACAAAGAAAAAAAATCTTGAAATATTTGAAATATCCTCAATAACAATAAACTATGAGTGGACAAAATCGGACCCATTCAAAAACCTGTATGCTAACTTAGAACTTTACTGAGACAACTTAAAGTTCAAAGTTCAAAGTCATCACATTCAGCTATACTCATAGCCTCATTCATCTCTCAAAAAATATTTTTACAAGAAAAAGGAAAATCGAAAAACAAAGTCAGTGCAGGTCACATGAGAAGAAAACCACACCTGACAGTATTCTTTAATCGAACCTATGGAATATTGGGGTTGTGAATAATGAACATTTTTGTGACAGTAGGTTTTGCCTCGGACTTAATCACTTAATATACTGCACACAGAATCTAATTACACAGGGAAAAGGAAAAAAGTAACCATACCTTTTCAACGCCACCTCGAGATGTGACTTCTACAAAAAGGCGATGTAGATCTATTATCCTTTTTGCTATAGTAGGGACCCTATAGAAACAAAGAGCATAAAAGAACACCAATCACTTTCCCATCCATTTTTCATATTTTCTACACTACATCGTATTCCATGAAAATTAGGCAAGCATACGGAAAGGATTCGGGTTAAGCAGCTAGAAGGTAGGGAGAGATTTATAATACATATGCAATATCATCACAAAGAGTATGATGAAACCAATAAGCATACAGAATATTTAATTATGTTCATCAGTAGACAAATCTATCTTGGAACAGTAAGAGTTTCACGACTAAACCCAATTTATCTCTAAAAGCCCATTGGAGGACTTCCTTTACTTCATTTAAAGGGACAAAGGTCGAAGCATCCTTCACTAATCACCTACTTAAAAGGTGAAGATTTTGTCTCTAGTAACTTCTAACATATTGTGGATTCACATGTTGCAAACCATGACACCCTTCTGGATTCCCATCCTTTCTTCTCTTATATATAGCTTTCTTCAAGGAAAAATTACAAGACCCATGCTCCACCATTTCTTGAACAGTTGTACATAATTTTTCCTGATTTATGCCCAAAGAATAACACCAAGAAGCTGTAGTTAGATATTAAAAACAAAAATCTTGAATTAGAGAGTGGATTTGCTCATCTACCATTAGATGATAACTCAGGGCCAACATATATATTAGCACGACATGGCATGAATTTTACAAGACTAGCGTTTCTATACCACTTGAGAAATGCTAGACATTATAATTCTATCCAACATTCTTCTAACAATGCTAATGTGGCAGTCCCAACCAACCATTAGTCTTTTTTATTATTATTTAACAAGGATTGTATCTAGCATTTATCATATCAATTTTAATCATGATTTCAACTCATCTAAGAAAAAGAGAATAAGCAATTGGAAACCATTAACTTTAATTACCACCAAGGTCCTAATTTTCTAACCAATGTCAAAATTACAATTGATGTACCCAAGATGCGGATACATTCATTATGCATTAAATTTACAAAGTCCTTTACCAATTCCTTGAGTTAAATCCCAATAATTTGAAAAACACAATTTCTTCCTGATTTGTGATGCTTCTCCAATCACAATCTTGAATTGGAGACAGGGGGAAGGGCAAGGTAATTTTGGTCACTGAAGAACTGGAAAGTTTTAATACAGTAAGATTGTTATCATATGCCCTAATGAAATGGTGCTTATTCGAACACAAATTTTGATATGTTAAGACAGAGGAGGCCAACATTCTTTTGGTATCTAATTCACTTGAAAACGTTAAGATGTTATATCCTATACATACTTCACTTCAACATATACAAATAGAGAATCGTAACATGATAAGAGGGAAGATAAGGTTACACTGTGAGCGTAAAAATTTTGTCATAAAATTGAAACTACACAGCAAAAGCACCGGAACCTTAGCTCACTAACTGACCCAGATAAGAAAAACAACCATAAATGAAAACCCATCTGAGGAAAGAAAAAACAAAACAAGAGAAGAACAAAAATCAAGGGTATACAGAGAAACACACTTACATGAATTTGGTTCCGAAGGAATTGTGAAAAGCCTTGAGTTTTTCCCAGAAAATGTCGGAACTTTGAGCGACTTCCTCATAGGACGCAGTGGCTGAAGGATAAGATCTTTTGGTGGTAACTGGTTGCCCATTTGCGGTCCCGGTGCTAAGCTGTTGTTGCTGAGCTGAAATAGCCGAAGGGTTTTGGTTAATTGTTGTTGTTGCTGGGTCCTCGGACAGATGGTGATAGTGGGTAGACATTTTTTAGGTCTGAAGGGAGGTAAAAGAAGCTCTAAAGATTCTCCAAACCTATTCCTACCTGAAGATACCAGCAACTTATCAAAAGTAAGCAAAACGTCCTTTCTCTGCTTAATATTAATAAATAGCAGAGAGACTTGTTACTTAAGATTATTCCGAGGATCTGAATTTTGATTAGATTTTGTCTTTGTCGTTGTTGGTTGTTTTTGCTGCTGTTGGGGCTTAATATAAGAGGAAGACCAGATTGGGTTATTAGGGTAAAAAACTAAGCAAGATTGCGACTTTCATATTGTGCTAATTTTGTATTTCTATTTATTCTAAAGTAAATTGAATAAATAATTATTATTTTTTGTGATTAATTGAATAAATAATTATGAATCATGAGGACTGAGGACTGAGGAGGGCCCATTCCAGTCTGGGGAAGAGGATTAAAAATGGAAAAGAGAAAACCCAAAAAACACACACAAAAAAAAAAACCCAACAAATATGAAGTGAGCTTTCTTTTAAATTGGGTAAGAGGAACTTTCTTCTGTTGAGTTTGGTCTATTAAAAATGATATATCTCTTGAGCATGAAAAATACATACTTTTTTAATAGTATAGATAAAGTTTAAAAATAATATATTAAAAGCATGTGCTTCTTGCATTCAAAGAGGCACGTGACATTTTTATAAACCGGGTTTAAAGGATTTTGAAAAAAAATTTGTCTAACAAATATTATAATACTGAAAGAGTAAAGCTAAATACTGCATTTTCATCTCACTCCAATCACACTAGGCTAATATTACAATGTCCATCAACTATTGTTGTCGTTGATAGGCACGACCACATTAACTCAGTGGGATGAGAGTGAGATAGAAGTGTAGTATTAAGTATTACTATTCCAAAACATATTAGACTAATGCCATAAACAACATTTTTATCCTACAATTATCACATAATGTTGATGTGATAATTAGAATCACTTCTTGGAGTATAAAATGGTATTTAAGTCAATTTAGCGTTAAAAAGGCATATTTTGGACATTTTAAGTCACAATTTTTCATGTAATAGTCATGGGCTTTATTTTCTATTTATTTTAGTGTAAACAGGAAATAGAGGAGGTTCTTTGCACCTAAATGATAGTTAAATGTCACAGTTGGTAGTTTGAGGATAAGTGCAAAATGAGTGTTACCAATTGTAAGTGCTCATTTCAAAAATTTCATTACCTTAGAGAATTAGCAACATACTCTCTAAATCTCATTCCCTTCTTAAAAAAAAAATGCCCAATACAACAAACTCTCTTTAGGTTCCTAAACAAAGGGTTATCCAAGGAAACCAAAAGTATTATCCTAAGCAAAAGTACTTTTGCTTCACTTATCACTATTTTATTCAAAAAAATACTTTATCTTTTCTTTCTTTCCTCTCACTTTCTCATAACATTTATTTGAAATAATATCTAAATGACTTTCTCTTTCCTCCCTATTAACCTTAACATTTATTTTAAAAACTATTTAAATTGTATAAGAACATGATAAGGAAAATTACTGTAAAGTTTATTTGAATACGAAAGTAAAAAGTTGTTTGGTTATTTAAGTTTAAGAAAAATCTAAGAAAAGCTATGGCTAGTGCTCTTAATTAGTACATATCAAAGTGTAGAGAAAATGAGCAAATTCATATTAATGTTATTTAACAGACCATTATATGACTAAAAAATGAAATCACGTAGTAATAAAAATCAGTCTTCAAATCAATAAAAGGGCTCGTTAAAGAATGATCCAAATGTTAATTTTCACTTTTCTTTTTTTTTTTTAATTTTATAGAAAAAATTTCACTTTCATGTAAATTGTAATGGACAAGTCTCTAAATTAATAGCATTTATCCTGTTTTGTATGTGCGCCGCGGGTCGACCCGTAAAGCTATCCAAAAGCAAAGAGGGACACTGGCCCGCATCAAATTAAGCTAATAAGCTACAAGACGGGAGACGGAGATGATTGTTGGTGCTCGTAAGAAATAAAGAAAGAAAAGCATACTCTGGTTCTCTCTCTCTTTCTCTCTCTCTCTCTCTCTCTGTGCGAGTGTTGTTTTCTTCAGAGGGAAGATTAATGGAGATTGTGAAATTTTCCAAGATGAGACGGAAGAGAGCAGAATATAAATTAAGAAAGCACAACCCTCGATCTGCCACTTGACTTTTTCATGCAAACCCATGATGAATCAAACAAGGAAATTAAATGAAACTAAAGACAAAAATAAAGAGAAGAAATTAAACTCCGATACCCCCAGCCCCAGGCTAAAAATAAACTATACATATTACAAAGTTACAGGGAAAATAAAATCAGTCGAAGAACTTGGGATCATAGCCGTTGCTGGAAGTGGCCAAGATGTAGTAAGCGACGATGTGGCCGATGGAACCCCAAGCAAGGACGTCAACGATGTTGAACCCAACTGGGTCGTTTGATTTGAGGAGGCTAACGTACTCCTTGGCACGAGTATCACCGGCCTCGAAGTGGGTCAGCCCGTTCTGCTCAGGCACCTGCTTCGCCACGTTCTCCCTCTGGAAGTTGAAGAACACGAACCTCCCCAAGAACAGGGATAGCCCTGTGCTCAGGCTTATCACCAGCGCTGGGTTCAGAGCCTCTGCCTTCACAATACTACTCATCCTTCTTTTGGGGGTGGTGGCGCTCAGCTTGGTGGTGGCGCTCAGCTTGGTGAGGGGCCTGAGGCCTTGGAAGGAGATGTTGGAAGGAGTGATGATGTGGCTCAAGCCACCACCCCTCTGGATGGTGGGTGAGAAGGCTGGGGTGGAGTACAGAGTGGAGGAGGAGGATGCCATTGCTTAATTAGGAGGACGCTAGCTAGCTAGGTCTCAACTCGATCTGTAGATTATGATATATGTGTTGGAGCAGAAGATGAGTTTGAGGCCTTAAAGATCATATACTCCACTCCACCAGATCAAAATGGAAGCGATTGTGCGGATGGGAATCATGCAAGAGAAGATTTTGAAGATGACTTGGCTTTTGTCCATTGGTCACTTCTGGATTAGAGATTTTTCGTTACGAATATGTGAACCACAGGGACTTATTTTTGTGTAGGACAGAATCCATTACATGTTTAATGGTACACTTACTCTACATCGGATCCGTGGCGCAATGGTAGCGCGTCTGACTCCAGATCAGAAGGTTGCGTGTTCGATTCACGTCGGGTTCAATTTTTCAACAGACCGATATTTTATTTTATTTTGGGCAGCTGGGCCGAGTTTGATGCAACTTTCAAGCCCATTGAATACTAAATTTTTAATTTTATAACTACACATTTCCCATTAACTAAGCAAAAACGATTCTAACCACTCTTAAGATTATATGGTGTATGATCAGTACATTTTTATTCTGTTTATTTGCAATCCGAACAATTTACCTTTAATTTTAAATAAATATTCCATGTGTCTTAGGCCACTTAAGGGTTAATAAGAAGAAAATGACTTAAAAATCTAGTCTTACTACATGTATAACTTCTAGCTAGAAGATTCAATCTCATCGTTCATCATTGAAGCTTGCTTCTTTCCCTTGGCAACTGTATTACCGCCAATGTTCTCCTTGTATCATCCTTTCTCTTGACATCATTCAAACAATTTTCATCAATAACTGATAAAGAGTTATGGTGAAGAAATTCTCTTTCAAAGATCTTACAAACTTTGGCCATAACTACGATGAAACAAAAAGATCAATTGAAGAGAAACAATTTCAATACAAACTCATTAACCACAACATAATAACTTATCAAAACATAATGAATATTGTCAAAACTACTTGCATGTTTTGAGAAAGGGTTTCTCTTGGAGCTTATCATGCAGTTTGCAGCCGAGTATTCAACACCGTCAATGTTGTTTCTAAAAGGTTTTACTACACTAAAAATGTGTATGCCTCCCATGGAATAGACTTATTACGATTCAAGATTGCAGAAGAAACTCCAACATTGGGAAGAGAAAGAAAACAGCTGTGATCATTGATAAGTTCCACCAAACATGTTCTCATAAAAGTGAAAATTTTCTAAGATACACCAAGGATAGCAACCAGCCATCTAACCCTACAAACACACTGGTTCTCTTTCTTTTCCCTTGTTGGCACAAGCATTGCCTTTTCCAGCCTTCTGTACACCCCCTCCTTTTTAAACACTTCATTATAAATCCACAGTTACAACAAAATAGAACAATTTGCTACAATTGCACAACATACCAAATGTACAACTAAATCCTCTCCAACTGCATCATATATAGTACTAGTTTTTTCCATTGCCCCCAACCAATCAGCGGCACCGACACACTTATTTGTTGGTTTCACATTCGACTCAAATTAGAGAATCAAGGTATGAGTAGTTTCGGCACCTGCCATAATCAAGGAGACTACCATATGTACGATCCCACACTCCGATAAAAAGAGACTCTGTGTCCGGACTGAATGATATGCCGGATATCTCTCCAAAGAAATCAATCTCTTGTTCCTTCTCATACCCATTTTTTACATCATACACATGCACGAAGTCAGCAGGCTCTGCCATTGCCATATACTGACCATCAGAAGTATAGCGGATCGACCGAATAGCTCCAAGGTTTCCCTTCAGAACAGCAACCGACTTGGATAGATTTCGGACATCCCAAACCCGGCAAGTTTTGTCCTGGTTTCCAGTAGCAAAAGTGATACCATCAGGGTGCCATGCTGATGCAAAAGAGAAATCTAAGTGCCCACACAAGGTCGTCACTGTCTGCAAGGATCAAAAAAAAAAAAAAAAAAATTAGACATGCTTGGAGCTATTTAAGTGCCAGATAGATAATCACCAATTTAGGCGATAGAATTAAAAGCAAAGAGTACCTTTCCAGTTTGGGAGTCCACCATCATACCTTCTGGGTTGTCTCCCACAATTATAAGGAGTTTACCATCAGGACTTAGAGAAGTATGCTGCAAATTAGCCAAGAAAAGCATGTCACAACAATCTGGTGCATCCACTTGTTAACGGTAATGTGAACTACCATAGTTCGCAATTTAGCCATAATCTAAGAAACATCAAGGTGCAATCTATTGCCCAATAATGCCACTACCATAGATACACTTATGACCCACGTAAACCTCGGCACACATTCCAACCCATAGTTTTGGAACATAAAAGATAGGAGATATAAATGCATATTAAACCAAAACTATCGCAAACATGGCCCACAGAGTCGGTCATCATTTTACATAATATCCTCTGATCTGACAAAATTGCTATAAGTATAGAAGCATAGCCAAATAACTACCAAGTGATTGTGTAATAACATAAAACGGCCCAGCAAACAAGATGATGTGACATGACCATCAATTGATCCTTGGCAAAATCTTCTCATTATTGTATAAGTCACACCATTGCAGGCAAGACAGATATCCAACAGAGATGAAGATGAAGATCACATCATCACCCAAACAACTGTCACTTTAATGCCTAAGCAAAGTGAAGGTAACAGTCAACTCCCTGTAGAACGCAGTAATTTGTGCAGCTAAACGCTACAAAACTTTACAAACCACAACACCCATCCATTAATTGGAAAAACCACGGCAGTAAAAACCTTTTTTTTAACAACTAAAACTTTATTAGTACGTATCTAAATCTATGACCCGAATAGTATACTGAATTAGTGGGTTCAATCTGTAAGCAAGAGTATCATGAGCATTATTTGAAGTGGAATTATCCCAATAAAAGACCATATGCATGTCATCCCCCCCTGACATGAAGCATATAACAACCAGTAACAGTGCCAACCATGCATTTACGACCAAGAATTACTAACTGTCCAATTATTAATCTAAATAACTAGAAAAACAATCCAAGGGGCTCACATTCACTGGCCAAGGAAATCGGAAGTGCTTAGTAAGCTGAAATTTCTCCATATCAAAGTCTCTAACTCCACAGTCATTATTTGAAGCCGTGAAGTGAACTGCACCACTGAAAATTAAAAGAGAAAAGTTTAATTAGAATAGTTATTGGAAGTTTGTGGATCCACCACCAAGATAAGGGGAAAATAAATACCTGGAACTGACATAGATCTCAACAGCATTGGTGATGGCATTATCCTCATAAGTCGTCCTGGAACAAAAACTAACACCAGGCCGATCTAGATGCTGCCAAACAGTAAAAAATATTAAGAGAACAAACATTTAGCCCTGATGTTTTACAACTGTTCATAATGCAAACTAATAACTCTTAAAGGGATACAGATAGTGGCTGGATGACAGTGGTTATCAAAAGACTAGCAAGCAACCTTAGTTAATTTTCAAATCTTAGAAGTTTTCTTTATCTTGTATCAGCATTCTCTCAGTAGAGCTTGATTGCAAGGATACTCAAAAGAATGCATAAAAATTGATACTGCACAAGTGACAAGCAAAAAACAAGTACATGCTGTCAACATGTACATAAGTGGACATCCGACTGCAGCGTCAATGAGAAGAAATTGAATAAATGCAACTATAGAAAAGCTAAGCAACTTACCTTGCAAATAAGTTCTCCTTGGAACCCTCCAGCAACAAGCAACTTATCTTTTACAGCAAGAGTACTCACTTGAGTCTGAGTAAATCCCTCCAACAGACTCCCAGGATGTTTCTGTATGAGAAAATAGATGTATTGAATTCATGGGAGAAATCATAATTCTACATCTAAAGAAGACATCAAAGACATAAATCCAAGGTTGTTTGTCAAACCAAAATCTCTTGCCCCAAACACCCACCTCTGATGGTGCAACATGCCCTGAGACATTGAGAACTTCAGATTTGCTGCAGGTTAAGGAGGACCAATGGATGACAGAAAAATGAGACATAAGGTAGACATCATGATTTGAGGTAGCCCAAACCAAGTTCCTCAACTGCATCACCAAACAAAAAAAGTGTAGGTCAGTCAATCACACCCCAAGTCCTATTTTTCAGGAAGTGCCACGCCTAAGTGTGTTAAGTGCCGTATCCATGTCTGGTGTGCATGTCAGCAAAGCAATTCAACTAATCGATTTTAGTAAGTACATCTGATAAAGAGTTGTTACTCAAAGGGGCATGATGAGATCAATTTATCTGAGCCAATTACACAAATAAGCAGATCAATGAGGTGAAGCAAAACATTTTCATGACAACCAACCTGGGAAAAGGAATCAACAAATTCAGAAGGAGGGGAGGGGGGGAGAACCTACAGGTTATTACAATAACTTTCATTCACCTAACCTGAAAATGAAGAATGGTTGACTTCACAGATCTCGAATTCCGTCTGAACTCGTAGTATGTGCCTCCTTTCTTGGTAACTTTGCAATCCTGTTTATGATGGATTTAAATAAATTTTTTTTTTTTTAAAAAAAGGGTAATTGTATCAATTGATTCGGTTAATCACAATTGTCAACAGTCATATATATATGAAAAATGTAAGAATAGTAACTTTTACCTTTCCTGAGCCCTCTCCAGAATGAGGGATGTTTTCATAATTCTTGTATTGTTCTAGCCTAGTTTGCCGATATTTCTCTCTAGTGATGCTAAGCCTATTCCAAGGGATCCCCTGGATGTCTTTTCCTTTCCTAGCTTGAGCAGCAGTAGTATCGGCTACCTTAATATTCTGCACCAGAGCCAGAAGTGATTCTTTGTACATGCCTAGGTAAAGTGTAGACATTTCAAAACAACCTTTCTCCCAAAAAAAAAATTACACTAGCATAAAATACGATGAAAATTTCTTCTTTTGTCTAAATAATACATATATATACACACCACAGAGATGCACATTCCACACCTATTCCGTGTGTGTGTGTGTGTGTAATCTTGTCAAACATTTGAGTAGAAAAACAAACCGAGTGGTCATATTCATCAGCATCAGAATCTGAACCAGCCATTTCTCTACCACGAAACTCATCATCCATGTCGTCATCAACATCTTCCATTTCATATTCATCCGCCATGTATTCGGCATCGTCTGCTTGGTATTGGGACATATTCTCTCTAAAAATTCCACACCTATTTCAAGACAAATTCAAGACAAGCATTAAAGCATCAGCAAAAGACAACAAGATCATACCTCAGCCCAAATTGTGTAGCAATAGATGGTGAAATCTAATAACAATGCTACAACACTACATGCTTAAAATGCTTTTAAGTATTGCATTTATTAACTATTTATTAACTGATATTGATCATCATATAACCACTGTCAAGGATAATTGAAAAATTACAATGTCTTGGAGTATATTCAGTAAATAAGCCAACTCATCCATGACATTTCTGTTACCCAATTTTTGCAACCAGATTAGTCTACCACAAAATACATTCACAAAAAATCACTTGCTCAATGAACCAAGTAGTCATGCCATTGCTGATAAAAATTGGTAAGATCATCATAAATTTCTCCACTAATAAAGTCAGCAAACATTTATCTAAAATAGTGATAATAAAGCCTTAATTGCAATTTATTAGTTGACATGATCTGCAAAATACATTCACAAAAAATCACTTACTCAACGAACCAAGTAGTCATGCCATTGCTGATAAAAATTGGTAAGATCATCATAAATTTCTCCACTAATAAAGTCAGCCAACATTTATCTAAAATAGTGATAATAAAGCCTTAATTGCAATTTATTAGTTGACATGATCTGCAAAATACATTCACAAAAAATCACTTACTCAACGAACCAAGTAGTCATGCCATTGCTGATAAAAATTGGTAAGATCATCATAAATTTCTCCACTAATAAAGTCAGCAAACATTTATCTAAAATAGTGATAATAAAACCTTAATTGCAATTTATTAATTGACATGATCTGCAAAATGGTATCCACTAAAACCATAGAACATGCGGCAATACTATTCAAGCCTTGTACGGGCCGTAATTATTGTGAACCGTTGTCACAACACAAACAGCAAACAAATGTAACGTGAAAATTCATATAGCGAAAAAGATACCACGATTTAAGCACAACAGCTATTCATTTTTACTTTTCCCCCGCTATCTGCTTCAAAAATGCATGCCATTCTTAGTATAAACCGGTATATTGGGAAAAAAGGGGTGGAATCCATACCATCAAAGGAGCTTATACAGCAAAATAACTTGCATATCCTAATCATTTCTTATGCTATTGCGAATCCAATTGTGATATTTCAATCATTCAGGATACAAAAATTTCAATAGCAAAAACAACAATAAGTGATGTCTTAAAATGACCACGAGGGCATAAATCTAACTCTGCCCATTTACATACCCCCAATGAATCAAAGGGCTTAGCTAAATAAAGAATGTGACTTTCAACAAAATGTCAGAAAAAAATTGCACATAAGACATGCAAAAAATCCTGATTCTCAATACAAAATACACCCCCCAAATAAAAAACCTAATCTACATAAAAATCATAAGTCAAATCAGAGAGAGCGAACATAGCAAATCGAAGACAACAATTTACAGGAAGAAAAAAAAAAAGACCCAAAACCCGGATTCAGAAAGTGTGAACAACACACGGATCAATTTTCATCAACAGCTTTAAATCAGGCTAAAAAAATCATTAAAACAAATAAAGAGGCAGAGATCAAAAAAGCAAAACCCTAGCTAGGATCGTAACCAGGTCCTAAATATATTACAATTAAGTAAATAATCCAAAAATAAAATATAGAAATGAAACTCACCTTTTTGTGCGATTAAAGCTGGGCGGAAGTGTTTCGATCTGGAAATTCCAAAATTAGAAAATGAAAAGCATCGTCGGCGAAATCATTCGATTAAATGATAGCTGACAAAATCTTTTTTGTTTTTAATTTAGTTTTTATGTCGAAAATTAAAATGATTTTTTTGGGGGTTATTGGATCGCGAGAACGATAGAGAGAGAGAGAGGGTAGTAGCTTTTTTTTCTTCGCTTTATCTCTATCTATCCACTGGTTTTGGGAATGTGGAAGGCAACGAAAGGGACAGTTTGGGGTAATTTTTAATGGGTCCCAACAGTTTTAGTTCGGAGTGCCCTTCGCCCTCTTATTTTACGGATTAAATGTGTGATTTTAAATTAAATTATTTAAAAAGTTGTAATTAATTAATTAATTTTTTTTTTTTTTTAAAAAAAAAAATCACAGTATTTTCAATTCACTATAATAGTGTGCTTAGTTAAGAATACCTGATTTTAAAAGTTAAATTTCAATTTTATCATACACTTAATTGTATTTTCAAATCACTATTTTTAAATCGCAAGTTTCATAGTGCGTTTGACACTGCAATTTTGCAAATTAAACATGTGATTTTAAACAATTCACATAAAATGTAAATTTAAAAATATAGAGAAAAATCAATGTTTTGAAATTGAATGACTGTACTAAAAATCGTATTTTGAAATCAAACATTTTTAAAATCGTTACTTTTTAAGATCGTTGATTTTCATCTTCTCTCTTCTTATTTAATTGTTATGAGCATCAATGTCCATTTCACATATTTTGGGGTGCAGTCTATCTCAGTCTCTCTTTCTTAAAGTAGTGTCCGTCTTTTTGCTGTAGAGACAAGTTTTGCTACGGTCCCTTTAACTTCAACAAAAGCACGCACCTTTTTTCTTTTGGGACACTCCTCCTGCTACGCTATCCATCTTTGCTCATTCTCGTTGCAGAAGGCGTTTCAAGCATGCTCTTTTTTGGTCTGAATTAGAACCCTCATGTGCGTGCGACCCATTTATTGGCTTTTAACCCAAGAAACATTGCATTGGTCTTTTTACTCGTTTCCAATTATTTGTTTGTATAATTGTATTTAACCTATATTTGTTAGCATATAAAATTAAATGCTATAAAATACGCAGCGAAAATATGGATTCAAAATTACCTCTATAGCTCATGGGTCTTATGGTTGGAGTGTCCACCTCTTTTTATTTTGTTTCCTTTTATATATATATATATATATTCTTTAAAAAAAAAAGTTGAGAGATTTTATCTATTTTAAGTGAAATTGAGATAAACTATTATATGGTTTAGATTTTAGAGTGTGTTTAGCATTCTGGTTTTCGAGAAGTAAAAGTAATTTTTAAACTAAATCACAGAAAATGTATCTTTCAAAAGTGAGATTATAAAAAATTAAAATTTAAAAACTTCAAAAATTTTATATTTTTAAATCACAAGGGATGAGCATTTTTTAAAATGCACAATTTTAAAAGTTTAACTATGAGTGTAATTATAAATGTTCGTGGTTAGAATTGGTGGTACCAACTACCAAGTGTGAATTTCATACAAAAAAACAAGGCAACACTAAGATTTTTTTTTCTCATAATCCTTAATTTACATATGAATTTATATTAAAAACAAAAACAAATTCGCTTCCAAAGTACACGTCGGCCAACCAAATCAAAAACGATGGAAGATTATTTACTAGACTTTCTAAGGCGATAAACAATGCAAAAAAAAAAAACAGCCAAGGTTGTAAAAAGAAGTTTTATTTTTTAATTTTATTTTATTTTTTATCAAAAAAGGTAGGCTGAGGAGACCAATTGTGACTATCTTACATGAGCGTGAACATAGTAGCACCTACTCGCTGAGAGCAGCACATGAAGGGCCTAGACAGTGAGAACCGCAGACACTCCCTCAAATTCAACTGAGCCACAACCTAACCCAATCTCACCAAAATATCAATGAGAACTAAGATGGCTAATACTAATAAAACATATATAGAGATTATCCATTGCAGAAATTTGAACCCACGCCCAAGTACATGCCTAACGACAATGATTTATGCATTTTAAAGTATGTATGTGAAATGGCTAATGAAACTCGCCGGAGGAGTTTCGGCACCTGCCATAATCAAGGAGACTACCACATGTAGGATTCCACACTCCGATAAAAAGAGACTCTGTGTCCGGACTGAATGATATGCCGGATATCTCTCCAAAGAAATCAATCTCTTGTTCCTTCTCATACCCATTTTTCACATCATACACATGCACGAAGTCAGCAGGCTCTGCCATTGCCATATACTGACCATCAGAAGTATAGCGGATCGACCGAATAGCTCCAAGGTTTCCCTTCAGAACAGCAACGGACTTGGATAGATTTCGGACATCCCAAACCCGGCAAGTTTTGTCCTGGTTTCCAGTAGCAAAAGTGATACCATCAGGGTGCCATGCTGATGCAAAAGAGAAATCTAAGTGCCCACACAAGGTCGTCACTGTCTGCAAGGATCAAAAAAAAAAAAAAAATTAGACATGCTTAGAGCTATTTAAGTGCCAGATAGATAATCACAAATTTAGGCGATAGAATTAAAAGCAAAGAGTACCTTTCCAGTTTGGGAGTCCACCATCATACCTTCTGGGTTGTCTCCCACAATTATGAGGAGTTTACCATCAGGACTTAGAGAAGTATGCTGCAAATTACCCAAGAAAAGCATGTTACAACAATCTGGTGCATCCACTTGTTAATCCAAGAAATTTAGACATAATATAAGCAACATCAAGCTGTAATCTATTGCCCGATAATGCCACTACCCTATATACACTTATGACCTATGTAAACCTCGGCACATATTCAAACCCATAGTTTTGGAACATAAAAGATAGGAGATATAAATGCATCTTAAACCGAAATTATCTCCAACACGGCCCAAAGAGTCGGTCATCATTTTACATAATATCCTCTGATCTGATCAAATTGCTATAAGTATAGAAGCATAGCCAAATAAGTGAAATAACTACCAAGTGATTGTGTAATAACATAAAACGGCCCTGCAAACAAGATGATGTGACATGACCATCAATTGATCCTTGGCAAAATCTTCTCATTATTATATAAGTCACACCATTGCTGGCAAGACAGATATCCAACAGAGATGAAGATGAAGATCACATCATCACCCAAACAACTGTCGCTTTAATTCCCAAGCAAAGTGAAGGTAACAGTCAACTCACTGTAGAACGCAGTAATTTGTGCAGCTAAAGGCCTACAAAACTTTACAAACCACAACACCCATCCATTAATTGGAAAAACCACGGCATATAAAAACCTTTTTTTTAATAACTAAAAGTTTATCAGTACGTATCTCAATCTATGACCCGAATAGTATACTGAATTAGTGGATTCAATCTATAAGCAAGAGTAGATCACAAGCATTGTTTGAAGTGGAATTATCCCTATAAAAGACCATATGCATGTCATCCCCCGACATGAAGCACATAACACCCAGTAACAGTGCCAACCATGCACATACGACCAAGAATTACTAACTGTCCAATTATTAATCTAAATAACCAGAAAAACAATCCAAGTGGCTCACATTCACTGGCCAAGGAAATCGGAAGTGCTTAGTAAGCTGAAATTTCTCCATATCAAATTCTCTAACTCCACAGTCATTATTTGAAGCCATGAAGTGAGCTGCACCACTGAAAATTAAAAGAGAAAAGTTTAATTAGATTAGTTATTGAAAGTTCGTGGATCCACCACCAAGATAAGGGGAAAATAAATACCTGGAACTGACGTAGATCTCAACAGCATTGGTGATGGCATTATCATCACAAGTCATCCTGGAACAAAAACTAACACCAGGCCGATCTAGATGCTGCCAAACAGTAAAAACATTTAGCCCTGATGTTTTACAACTTGTTCATAATGCAAACTAATAACTCTTAAAGGGGTACAGATAGTGGCTGGATGACAGTGGTTATCAAAAGCCTAGCAAGCAACCTTAGTAAATTTCAAATCTTAGAAGTTAGAAGTTGTCTTTATCTTGTATCAGCATTCTCTATGTAGAGCTTGATTGCTAGGATACTCAAAAGAATGCATAAAAAATTGATACTGCACAAGTGACAAGCAAAAAACAAAAAATTGATACTGCACAAGTGACAAGCAAAAAACAAGTACATGCTTCAACATGTACATAGGTGGACATCCAACTGCAGCGTCAATGAGAAGAAATTGAATAAAAGCAACTATAGAAAAGCTAAGCAACTTACCTTGCAAATAAGTTCTCCTTGGAACCCTCCAGCAACAAGCAACTTATCTTTTACAGCAAGAGTACTCACTTGAGTCTGAGTAAATCCCTCCAACAGACTCCCAGGATGTTTCTGTATGAGAAAATAGATGTATTGATTTCATGGGAGAAATCATAATTCTACATCTAAAGAAGACATCAAAGACATAAATCCAAGGTTGTTTGTCAAACCAAAATCTCTTGCCCCAAACACCCACCTCTGATGGTGCAACATGCCCTGAGGCATTGAGAACTTCAGATTTGCTGCAGGTTAAGGAGGACCAATGGATGACAGAAAAATGAGACATAAGGTAGACATCATGATTTGAGGTAGCCCAAACCAAGTTCCTCAACTGCATCACCAAACAAAAAAAGTGTAGGTCAGTCAACACATCCCAAGTCCTATTTTTCAGGAAGTGCCACGCCTAAGTGTGTTAAGTGCCGTATCCATGTCTGGTGTGCATGTCAGCAAAGCAATTCCACTAATCGATTTTAGTAAGTACATCTGATAAAGAGTTGTTACTCAAAGGGGCATGATGAGATCAATTCATCTGAGCCAATTACACAAATAAGCAGATCAATGAGGTGAAGCAAAACATTTTCACGACAACCAACCTGGGAAAAGGAATCAACAAATTCAGAAGGAAAAGGAGGGGAGAGGGGGCGAGAACCAACAGGTTATTACAATAACTTTCATTCACCTAACCTGAAGATGAAGAATGGTTGACTTCACAGATCTCGAATTCCGTCTGAACTCGTAGTATGTGCCTCCTTTCTTGGTAACTTTGCAATCCTGTTTATGATGGATTTAAATAAATTTTTTTTTTTTTTTTTAAAAAAAAAAAGGGTAATTGTATCAATTGATTCGGTTAATCACAATTGTCAACAGTCATATATATATGAAAAATGTAAGAATAGTAACTTTTACCTTTCCTGAGCCCTCTCCAGAATGAGCGATGTTTTCATGATTCTTGTATTGTTCTAGCCTAGTTTGCCGGTATTTCTCTCTAGTGATGCTAAGCCTATTCCAAGGGATCCCCTGGATGTCTTTTCCTTTCCTAGCTTGAGCAGCAGTAGTATCGGCTACCTTAATATTCTGCACCAGAGCCAGAAGTGATTCTTTGTACATGCCTAGGTAAAGTGTAGACATTTCAAAACAACCTTTCTCCCAAAAAAAAATTACACTAGCATAAAATACGATGAAAATTTCTTCTTTTGTCTAAACAATACATATATATACACACCACAGAGATGCACATTCCACACCTATTCCGTGTGTGTGTGTGTGTGTGTAATCTCGTCAAACATTTGAGTAGAAAAACAAACCGAGTGGTCATATTCATCAGCATCAGAATCTGAACCAGCCATTTCTCTACCACGAAACTCATCTTCCATTTCATGTTCATCCAGCATGTATTTGGCATCATCTGCTTGGTATTGGGACATATTCTCTCTAAAAATTCCACACCTATTTGAAGACAAATTCAAGACAAGCATTAAAGCATCAGCAAAAGACAACAAGATCATACTTCAGCCCAAATTGTGTAGCAATAGATGGTGAAATCTAATAACAATGCTACA
The DNA here is from genome assembly GCF_901000735.1 of Corylus avellana. Taxonomy (NCBI): domain Eukaryota; kingdom Viridiplantae; phylum Streptophyta; class Magnoliopsida; order Fagales; family Betulaceae; genus Corylus; species Corylus avellana. The sequence goes on along the minus strand of NC_081543.1, from coordinate 39,581,543 downwards.
ACACTACATGCTTAAAACGCTTTTAAGTATTGCATTTATTAACTATTTATTAACTGATATTGATCATCATATAACCACCGTCAAGGATAATTGAAAAATTACAGTGTGTTGGAGTATATTCAGTAAATAAGCCAACTCATCCATGACATTTGTGTTACCCAATTTTTTCTTTTCCCCCGCTATCTGCTTCAAACATGCATGCCATCTTTGGTATAAACCGGGATATTGGGAAAAAAGGGATGGAATCCATACCATCAAAGGAGCTTATACAGCAAAATAACTTGCATATCCTAATCATTTCTTATGCTATTGCGAATCCAATCGTGATATTTCAATCATTCAGGATACAAAAATTTCAATAGCAAAAACAACAAAATAAGTGATGGCTTAAAATGACCACCCGGGCGGGCATAAATCTAACTCTGCACACGCAAAAAATCCTGATCCTCATGTTCACTTCAACTTACTACCAAATCACTCCCCCAACAAAAACTTAATTTAAATAAAAAAAGAAAATATTGAAATGAAATTCACCTTTTTGGGCGATTAAGGCTGGGCGGAAGTGTTTCGATTGGAAATTCCAAAATCAGAAAATGAAAACCATCGTCTGCGAAGTCAATCGATTAAATGATATTTTTTACTTTTCCAAAGAAATAAAAGTGATGCTGGCCGCATGTGAAAGACTTGACATATTCGAGTCAAACCAAAACAAAATAACGTGTGCCAATAACAAGGGAGTGATGATACAGCGCATGCCCGTGTTTTTTAATATTTTTTAATATATGTTCTCTCTATTATCACTCCATAATGTTGATAAATAGAGAACCTAAGATAGTGTTTCACTACACTCGCATGCTATTCGTTAACATTAAAATATTCTCACTTTTATATCACATTATTCATTTTTTACTACTATTTAAATAAAAAAAAAATCATTACAAAATAAAAAAATTTTACTTTTCAATACCATTTTTTTTTTTCTATATCAATTATTATTATTATTATTTATTTTTTTATATATAAACAATGCCATATAAAGTTGGTGTTGTTTAACAAACAAGGCCAAACTGGTAAACAACTAGCCCCAAGAGAGAACAAGGATAATCATTTTATGAGGAGTTCATCCCTCCTCCTTCATAACTCTTTTCTATTTTTGAAAACACAGTGGTGAGTCTAATGAAGCATATGTTGTTATTTTGTCTTCTCTCTATATTTGTTGAGTGAAGTTTTTTGGTTATTTGCGAGGTTTTAATTACCTTTGGTCGGTTTATAAGTTTTATTTACATGAAACGCAAAAGTAGCTTTTAGCGGTCTTAAATCTTCGAGCTGTCTTTCTTTTTTCTCTTTGGGTTTTTTTTTTAGAGCAAATAATTGACAAATAGTTGATGAATTATCAAATATATGAAATAATTTATCATTGAAGTTAAATAAAGCTCGAGGGATTGTGCGGTATAGTAGAGATGGAAAAGTGAGAAAATTATTGTCTAGTTGAAAAAGTTATGATAAAACGGATAGTGGACAAGGAAGTGGTTTGCCGAAATATGCTGCGTATTTGAAAACTGACTGAGACAGTAATATTCAAAGAATTAGATATAAACTTGTTCACCATGCAGTTATATATGATTGGATATAATTCCATCATCTTCTGTTATTTGTATGACCTCTAATGTGAGATATAGTAAAAATGACCATTAACATAGATCAGATTTCGGAGGTAAGAAATTCTTCATTATATCTCAAAAACAGAAAAAAGGAAAAAGAAATCTAAACTAAATAAAGTTGGAAATAAATCAAAGAATGAAACCTACTGGTAGAGAATACAAAATATTATAACATAAAGAAAGAATTAAAAAAAAAAAAAAAGAATAGAATATTTAAATAGTATAAAAAAAGAATAAATAATTAGACGAGGAATGTATTTGAAAAATCATTAGGAAAAAAAAAACTAAAATTAATTAAGTATTTTAGATGGAAAATTTGAAAATTCTTTGTAAATATATATTCCTACTACCATTGCTGAACGCTGATAAAAATAGCTAGGATGGTTGTACTATTAGTCGAAGTTGGTGGCGAGTGACGAGTGGCGCCACAAGGCGCGCCAGATTCTGTTATATTTATTTATTTTTATTTTTTCCAGATTCTGTTATTAAGACGCTTGCCGTAAGACTCCCCCAATAGGCGGCCTAAAGGCTGCAGGCTACAGGCTACAGGCGGCCTAGAGGCTACAGGCTACAGAGAAAGGAAGAATGAATGATTCGGGTGCCCAGAAAAACAATTCAGGCAGACATCAGCATCATCCACGTGTCGCCTATTAAACACCCACTGCGTCAGCATATTCTCGTATACTCTCTCTCTCTCTCGAGTCGAGTCTAGTCTCGGCAACGCACAGAAATTGTCTGCCTGCTTCGAATGGGAAGTAAACCAAATACATATAATTCCTGAGCTGCTCCGTTTCGTTTCCTCTCAAAACCGTAGAATACTACGGCGATGTTGTTCCTGAGGAAACTATGGGGATCGCTGTCGAACCGGTCGTGCGCCAACTTGGACTCGTCGGATCGTCCCTTAGTCGTTTCGTCGCCGTCGCCGTCGTCGTCCTTGTCCTTGGGGGCGTTCGATCATATACCCTCGGATATACTGATGCAGATACTGAGACTCCTGGGGCCCAAGGAGGCTATGAAGCTGAGCCTGGTGTGCAAGTCTTGGTATTCGCTTGCCTCCGATAATCGCCTCTGGATTTTCTTCCTCCAGAACCAACAGGACTCCTGGGACTCCATTTTCTTCGCCGAGACGAGTTTGAGATCCTCTTATCCTTTTCTGTGAGTTTGCGATTTCGCTTTGGCTTTGTTTGGTTCCCGAGAGAATTTGTTTGAAGCACTTTTAAGTTTCGGATTATTCGGCTTAATAGATATCATGTAAACATATGGCTCTTTTCATTTGTTAATTTGCTCTTTCTCTCATATTTGTTCGTTACGGAACTTTCTACTTCTTCTTTGATGATTGAAATGTTCGAGTTCTGATGGTTTGGTAAAGTCAATGAAGTGGGTTAGGAAGGTTCTAGGCAATCTTTGAGAGAAGTTTGAACTGCAGTTTATGATTAAAACTAATAATATTGGTAGAGTCAGCAGCGACATCTCATGGTTTTACAAACTAATTGTATGCAAAAGATTAAACATTGGAATTTTTTACGTTATTTTGGTCTTTATGATATAGCTAAGTTTTCAGGGGTTGGAGAGAAAAATTGCAATTCTAGAACAGCAAGATCAACTGTGTTATTTGGTATATCAGATAATGGAAAAGACTATATACATCCTTACTTCCTAAAAGGCTAAAATAAACTGTAATTGCAGAACATTCTCTACTCAGACGCCGGAATTATCCTTCATGCGCATATATAGCGAACGAGCACAAGTTCCCGGTTCTGTTATTATTGATGGTGAGCATCTCTAACCTTCTTTATGCTTTATCACAATTGAGGACATATGCACCTTCCCCGCTCAAATTCAAGCAAGATTTTCATATTGGTCAATCATTATCCTTTATGCAGGGATGGTTGATTTGTATTTTCAAGTCTCACAGTATCACTAGCATATAGAATCATTGGTTATATCGATCTCTGCAGTCTAAAGAGAATTATCATTTTTGTTATGTGTAATGGTATCAGTCATTTGGGTCAAGCTATTAATCCTTTTAGTGTTCCTTAAAAATTTGGGACATTTGGTTAAAGCTCACGTGATTTCAATTTTCTCCCTCGGTTTTTAAATCCAACTTTAACTCTGTAGGTTTTTAACTTTTTTCACTTCACTCTTTCTGCCCAAAACTAATTAGGTGGCATTAATCCCATTACTGCCATGCAATTAGTTTTGCCATGTCACATGTTAAAAACACACCAAAATCCGAAAAAGGGCAAAATGCAGATAGGGAGGCTCACCCCTGCAACCTCAGCAATGGGATGCGGCCAACCGCCACAATGGGGTGGCTCGTGCTGCCAGCAGTAGAGATGGCTTTTGCAGTCATCCCCAACGGAGGGGTTGGCTCACCTGGCCACCTTCAACCTAGGTGTGGCTTGTGCGCCCCCCACCTCGATTTTTTGTATTTTTTTAATAGAGTAAAACATTTTTTTTTTAACTTGTGGTGTGACATTTCAAAACTGCTTATGCTGCATTAACCCCATTAATGCCACATAAGCAGTTTTGGACGAAAGGGGTGAAACAAAAAAGGTGAAAAACTTAAGGAGTTAAAAGTCGGATTTTAAATCCAATTGAGTAAATTGAAATCGTGTGAAAAGTCATGGAGTTTAAACCAAATTTTGCTAAATGTTTTTGAACTGGCATATTAAACATGTTCTCATTTTCTGTTTACATGTTAATGAACAGGTGGTTCTGGTTATTGCAAGTTTGGTTGGAGCAAGTATGCTTGTCCGTCGGGGCGATCGGCAACATTTGTGGTAAGGTTTCAGTTGTAATTGAAGCAGTGAAAATTTAGAAGATTCCAGAAACAAATTTTGCATATTTTGGGAAATCTCACACTTGTTGGATGTGTGTCTGACTCCTCTCCTTTGCTATGGGTTTTACTAAGTTGGTTTTCTTTTGCAATATCTGTATGTGCAGGAATTTGGTAACATTGAGTCTCCGATGTACTCTAGACTTCGACATTTTTATGCAACTATCTATAGCAGGTGTAATCTCTCTTCTTTTCCTTTCTTTTCTTTTGTTTTCTTTCTTTTTTCCTCCAAATGTTAATCAAGCGAATTTTGTATGGAACCTTCTCTCTCCGATCAGGTCAATTAAGTTATGTTTTACTAAACCTACATTTGCTAAAAAGATATAAGTGTGCCAATGTGCAATTCTGACTCTTATCAATTCAATAATACTCTACACCACTAAATTATAAATACGACATGCCCCATGGTTTTCCAGCCAAACATTTTACAAGCACATAAGAAACTTGTTTCCATGGCAATTTGAGCTTGTATATTTTTACTGATTATAATTACATATTTGCAAGCCTCAAATCCGTTAGTTCTTCTACTTCTGGATGCGTAATATATTCAAGATGTTGACTGTACTTATTTACAGGATGCAGGTGAAACCATCTACACAGCCAGTTGTTGTATCCTTACCACTCTGCCATTATGACGGTCAGCTACTATCTAGTAACTTGCCCAAGGATTCTGTCCTGCATTGCCTGCACTTATTATTGTGCTAAAAGCCTGAAACCATACCTTTTGATTCTGATGTCAAATAACTCTGACATCAGAATGAGAACCATCATTGTGATAATGCTATAGATATAGATATACAAGCCATCATTGTGCAATTACTACTTTTGAATCTTTCTCATGAACATGTATTGCTTCATAACTGACTCTGGATATTTACCATTTGGATTAACCTTATTTTATATTATGAAAATTAGTATGAAAATCTAATGTTTGATAATTATGTCAAATAACTCTGAGCACAGCCTAATCTTGTGGCTGTATTTATATACTTGTTAGGGAGAGGTATTAATAAGAACAATGTCTTCATGTTGAATTCCTTATTATCAACATAAAGTAAAACATCTTGTGGTCTTTTTGTCAGATCTTACAATGTCAGATTTTGGCTTACATAGTGATTGATCAAAGAAGTTATATACATGGCATCTTTCACTATGTATAACATGGTGCTTTTTTTTTTTCTCTCATTATTCCAGATACTGAATCTGCCAGAGCATCAAGGCGGCAGCTCAAAGAAACCATCCATACAGCTCTGTTTGACATGAATGTCCCTGCTGTTTGTGCCATCAATCAGGTAGATTTTCTATTGAAGTCTTTTTTTTTTTTTTTTCCTTCTTAAAGAAGTTCAGGCAGGGCCATTCTTAGAATTGGAAGCTAAATCGAATTGAAAACGGCTTAAGTAATTTGGAGAGCAAGAGGATCCGTGTCATATAAATATTTTTGTAAAACTACATATATCATTGCAAATGTCTTAGAAAATGAATTGTAGTTTTCCATAAGATTGGCAAGGAGAAAAATAAACCATCCTGGACTGATGTAACCTAAACACTAAATCTAAAGAAAAGTGGTCCTGTGGACAGTGGTAAAGAGCAAAAGGATCTTCATCTTGAGTCAGAATTAAATAAAGCAGAAGGAAAAGAAAAAATAAATAAATAAATTACATTTTTACGGTGCTTGTGTACACCTTTGTGTAAGTAACAACTTTTGCGCTCAGGATCTTAAACAAAATAAGAAAATAAAACAGAGAAAATAGAAGAATGCAAGAGACTAAGATTTACATGGTTCAACTTGAAAGTGTATGTCCATGGGCAAAGCACCACAGCCAGAATTCCACAATCAAAAGATGAAGAATAAAGTTCAAACATTCTCTCAAGAGCCACCTCTCAAATCCTTTTCAGAATACTATAAGAAATATCCCAACAAACTCTAATAATAAAATATTGGTTCGAAGCATCCCATTGCAAGCCTACCATTTCTTGTCTTAAGAATTAAGATGCGGTTTGATTTTTGAGGATGGATTGGCATCATGGAAAGTTCTATTTGGGATTTGCTACAGCATTCTTTCAAAGACTATAAGCTGCCAAATCTAATGCTCTGGTTGTTTAGGTCTTTGATTCACTATCCAGATTGTCTGCGTAGAATTTCCCGTGATGGGGGAGCTTTTGCAAACCAGTTGTTCGTACTCACAACTCATGCTAATTTTTTTGTCTTCATGGTGATCTGGATTACTTCTATCTATTAGACTTGGACGATTTGATTTGATTGTTATTCTTGTGATCTCTATCTTGCCCTATGCATGATTTTTATATGAAAATGTAGGCAACATTAGCATTGTATGCAGCACGGCGAACTTCAGGAATTGTTGTTAACATTGGTTTCCAAGTCACATCTGTTGTTCCAAGTAAGCTTTCCTAATTTTTCATCTCATTGACCTCATGATATTGGGAGTGATTTGTGAAGTATCTTATAGCAATATTCTGTAGTGGTGGGCTTCAATAGGCACTCCAAAACAGAATGTCAAGCATTATGAATTGTTATGACCTTTTCCTCTCCCACCCTGTCCCCGTTGGCGTGTACCGACAATGTCTTCTTCTTTTTTCTTTTATTTTTGTCTCTGTTTTTCTCGCTGGGGTTAGACATTTGTGGTGTTTGGTGGAGTTTGGGACAATGGGCTATGTGAGTTGGTTTTATGTTGAGGATTTTGAACTCTTGGAGGATGAAGGAAGGGGAGGGGGGGTTTCATCCTTTCAGTTGGTTAAGAGAAGAAGAGGGCTAGCCGGTGCTGTGGTGTTGGGTAAATGGAGTGTCGTCTGGCTTAAAAATACGGTGGAGTCGGTGGGTAAACCAGATGTCACTGAGTTTATCAATTCTTGTAGAGAAGGGCATAAGGCTTTTATTGCCCAGAGAGTGGCTAATAGAGCAGGACATTCCTGAAGCTGGTGGAGTATGCGGTGGGAGGCCGAAGAGGTCTCATAGTAATCCTAGAGGGGATTGAGGGTCAGGGATGGAGACTCTTTTCCATAGAGATGAGAAAGCTGGTGGATTTTTTTGGGTCCTCTTTCGGGGCAGTTTCAAGGCATGACTTCGGTCTGCTCGAGGCGCTGCTCCAGTGTTCCATTTTGGTGATAGTGAAGCTCACAAGGAGAAAAGAAGAGGTGGGATTCCTTTTGTGGAGCACTTCGTATTTGGAGAGGCCAGTTGGAAAAAATTAGAGAAAAGGTGGACTAGGCCTAGAGACGTGTTGATGAGGGGCTAGCTGCTTTTGGGCTTGAGGCTCCTAAGGCCCATTCTGTGGTTATAAGCCGAGTAACTATGGCTAAAGCCTAGATCGGTAAGAGGACTTATAGTGTTGCATGTTCAAAAGGAATGGGGAGTTTGTGGACCATCTTCTTCCCCATTGAGGTTGTCTGCGCCTTATTGAATGCTATCTTTAGTCACTTTGGGTTGTCCTGGGTTATTCCTAGTTGGGTGGTTGTTTTGTTTGCTTGTTGGTGGACGGTTGGATGCTCTTGGAGTGTTGTTGTGTGGAAGATGGTGCTCTCTCGCCTTTTGTGGTGCCTATAGGGGGAAATAAATTGTAGAAATTTCAAGGACTGAGAGAGGACGTTAGAGGAGCTTAAGTCCTTTTATTCTCTTTTTAATTGGACAATTGTGTTTTTAGCTCCCCTGGTGATTAGTTTTAATGATTTTCTTGTACTTGTTTATACTCCTAGTTAGGCGTTTCTTTTTTATATTTCTTGTATACCTAGGTTGCACTTTGCGCTTTTAATGATTTTTTTATTAGTTATATATATATATATATAATAAAAAATAAAATTAGGCACTTCAAGCTTAGATTGCCTTGTATTCTCCGTTATGTTAATATTATTTGTCAATGTTACCCTCTTTAATTCCTTGTAGCTCTGTGCCTGGAATATGTGATTTTTAGTTTTTGTCTAGTGCGCACAATTCTTTACCTAATCTTTTTTTCTACTCATTTGGACTTCAGGTTACACATTTTCTGTTGTGTTTTACAGTTCTACATGGTAAAGTGATGCGCAAGGTGGGTGTGGAAGTTGTGGGACTGGGAGCACTAAAACTTACAGGGTTCCTCAAGGAGCTGATGCAGCGGAACAATATAAGTTTCGCATCACTGTACACTGTTCGCACACTAAAAGAGGTATTTCTGTAGACTGTAGTACTTTGTGGATGGTTATCTTATTTTTATTCTCTTTTCATGAAAGATTAGGTAGATTGCTTTTGTTCAGGCTATTCTGCATGTGGATTATATGCTATCCAAAACATCTTTGCAAAAATTGTGAGTCATTGCTTCTATTGTTTTTTTTTTTTTTCTTGAGAGTTGGATGCATGGATTTCAAAATCTCAGTGTTCCTATGCTTTTTCATGTTCTAAGACAAATCTTTGGATTTCTAATTACTAGGTTTTAGAAAAAAAAATTTGGTGAGGTCAGATCCTAAAGTCTTGGTTTCTTACTTGTACCTGTAAGTTGCAAATTCTATTAATTAGAGTTTCTTATAGTCGGATAAAATATCTTGGCAATGTTAACATGGCCATATCCAATTCTATCACCCATTGACATTGCTACCAACACTGCCACTGGCCCTACCATTATCATGCACTGATGTAGGCCAAGTTACCTCACAATAGAATGTCTATGGACTAAATATTTGCTCTTTCTTATTCCTTTTTAATGAAATTGTAGCTTCTAATTTTTTAGTATCTCTTGGTTTAATATTTAGGTAGTTCTCAAATATATCTCAAGTTTAAAAAGGTTGAGAGTTTAAAGCCCCTCATGTTTTGGAGGTTTTAAAGGGTAGGGTTTGAAAAATACCAAAGTATTAAAGATTTCTTGTGGATTATATGGGGCTTGTTTGTTTTTAAGTATTAATTAGAGTTTAAAATCCCTCATTGGTTTAATAATGCTCTTTGGAAGAGCTTTTTGCTTTTTTGCATTAACAAACAATTGCAACCAGTTTATACTCACAAAATACTCAAAATTACATTCATCTTTATATCATATCAGGACACTATTTTAACCAAAAAGCACCTTCCAGAAAGCCTTGCCAAACAAGACCCAGTTTTTTCTTAAGGTTTTTTAATTCGATGCTACTTCATACTGAATTTGCCTGATTTTCTGCTGACTGAATGGACATACAGATGCTATGTTACGTTGCTGCTGATTATGAAGCCGAGCTATCTAAAGATACAGAAGCATCATATGAAGTTGCAGGAGAGGATTGTTTTACCCTTTCAAAAGAGCGGTTTCAAACCGGAGAGATCTTATTCCAGCCACGTATTGCAGGAGTGTAAGTACATTATCTTCACTTGCTAATCCTTCTTTGACCATTGAAGCCCACATGGACCTCAAATACACCTACTTGCCTAAAGCTATCAAAGTATGCTTCTGGATCCAGACTTTGAGTTTCAGGGTGTTTTGTTTTGAGGTACCTGTTTGTGTAAATCTGTTGTTTGATCTGATATCAAATCCCATTTTTAACTTATTTTTGTTAACGGTGAAGGAGGAAAGATTGATAGTATTGGTTTGGATTTGGAGGTTGATTGCTATGAAATCAGTGAAGTTGGTGTGGATGTCAAATTGTGGTTCTGGCAGGGAAGAGAATTGGGCTTTTTAACAGTGAAGGACTTGAAGAGCAACTGGTTTGCCAGGTTGCACTTGGAGTGGGTTTGGAGGAGGATGATGGGCAGGGGCGGTATTAGGCTATTAGCTTATGGACTTCTTCCCCAAACCATAAGCTAGTTCCCAAAAAAATTTAAAAATATATATTTTTAAGAGGTAAACCCTCAAAAATTAATCCCCCCCACCAAAAAAAAAAATTCTGGTTCCGCCCCCTGATGATGGTGAAGCAAAGGTGCAATGTTTGTGGATGATGCCGGATCTGACAATAAACTTGTAATGTACAATTATTCTCAGCCTCATGGGTGGATGACAGTCATGTGGCTTGCACACATTGTTAAAACGTTAAACTAAATGGTAGTTTTAAATGTGGGGTTTATGTCTAAGGGGCGGATTGCTCAATTCTAAATATTGGGAGGGACCTTGTTCCTCAGACGATAGCTTAGAGTAAATAAATGCAATGCATCCTTTAACTTATATATCATTACCTTCTTGATACATTTAGAATCATTTCTTTTTGGTTATTAACTATTTGCAGTGGTTGATCACACTTAGAGAAAGGTGTCTCAACCACTTTTATGTGTCCAATGCTTGCCCTTGTCTTCTGCTGTGCTATCTCTTTAGTTATGCTATCTGGGCTCCTGTTATCTTATTTATTTTGAATTATTTTTGCCTTGAATGTTTAAATTTATCATATACATCTTGGTATAGGCGTGCAATGGGTTTACACCAGGCTGTCGCACTTTGCATGCACCACTGCCATGATGCAGAATTAACAAGTGATGATGCTTGGTTCAAGACTGTAGTCTTGTCAGGTGGGACTGCATGTTTACCAGGACTGGCAGGTATATGAACAGCTTTATTCTTTTGCAACAAAGGTCTGAAAGATGAAATGGAACTTTTCTGATCTCATATGCTCAATTAAGTAATAGAACAGGATACATTTGATTGTTGAGGACATGATCCTAATCATGTTTTGAAATTCTTTTGGTTCAGAAAGGTTAGAGAAGGAATTGCATGGACTTCTTCCCCCATCCATATCTAATGGAATCAGAATTATTCCTCCTCCATATGGTGTGAACACTGCATGGTTTGGAGCGAAGCTTATCAGCAATGTAAGCCACTTTGCTACCTGAAGCTACTTCTACCTTTTTAAAAACTGATATTTGCTTTTATTACTATCCATCGCGGCGTGTAAATTCTAGTATCCAATAAATTGAAAAAATTGATCTGTCCCTGGTAAACTTAAAGCTCAATTAAGTATGGTTTCTAGCAAACTGTCGTCGAGTATGATTCACGCAAATGATCAGGCATTGAGTTTGCATGGACTGGCTTTTATTGAGACTAGCTACTAGTCATTTCAAGTTATTTGATGTCGTTTCATCTCTTTCTGATATGTTTTCTCCTTTATGTTTATACAGTTGAGCAACTTTCCTGGTCCATGGTGTGTGACAAAGAAGCAGTTCCGGCAGAAGTCTAGACTCAACTTCATATGGTGATAAGATTTGTGCTAACCTGGTTCTCCACCATATTACCTGGCGTGGAATGACGAGGCATTTCTGATGCTGAAATGCTTATCTACCTCATCTGGTGAAGTCCACTAATCTGCACCGGGAGCCTTTGGATTCTTGTTATGAAAATTCAGTTTTAGAATTTAGGCAAGAATATTTTTAAGAACTTCCTTGCATATTTATTCTTGATGCCCAAGTGTTGGCATCAATAAGAATTCATTTACTATAACCTTACATGTGTATGAATAATTGATCCCACAAGTGAATAAGCTGCCCGGCCTATGGAACTGATGATGTAATTGCCAAATAAACTCATGGCTTGAGTTTTGCTATCTTCTGATTACAAGGGAAGGAACATTCCTACTGCATGCCAATTCATGGCAGATACCTTTTATTTCTGCTATCTTTTCCGGTTGTGTTTCTTTTTGATGCACTGGTTGGTAGGTTTGACTTCCCGAGTTCCAAGCAAAATCAATTGCTAAACGAGATGCCATCTTCAACTTATGCATCTCTAATTATCCATCAAACCCTTCCATAATCCTTGGATCTCTCTAAGCTTGAGAGGATCTATATTCCCTACTGTGAACTTGTGAACGACACCATCTACCTCAACAGAGCTCGTTCCACATGTTGTCTTCAAGTCATTTTCCTTAATGAATTTGCTAATCTTAATTGCGTCGGCTTTTTCACCGGCATTGGCCAACATGAGCCCTGCTTGTTTGTATCGGTCACCGGACATTGGCTCAAGCTCAATGAGGTGTCTGAATGCGCGATTTCCTCTCCTTATGTCCTTGTAAGTCTTGCAGGCACCAAGTAGTGCACCCCATATGATCGAATTAGGCACTTCCGGCATTGACGCAATGAGCTCTTCTGCTTCTGACAACTGCCCTGCACGGCCAAGGAGGTCCACCATGCATCCATAATGCTCAATTGATGGTCTAATCCCAAAATCATGAATCATTTGATTGAAATAGTGATGTCCGAGTTCAACACATCCAGCAGCATGGGAGCAAGCAGATAAAATAGCCACAAAGATCACTTCATTTGGATGAATTCCGGCAGCAACCATCTCATCAAACAGTTGAAAACATTTTTCAGCTTGCCCATGCATGGCTAAACCAGATATGAGGGCTCCCCATGTTACTATATCTCTTTGAGGCATATAACGAAAGACTTCATAGCCACATTCGATGCTGCCACACTTGGCATACATGTCAATAAGAGCAGTACCCAGAGTGACACTAACCTTAACCCCGGCTTTATTAAGATATGCATGTATCCATCTTCCCTGATCCAGTGCCCCCAAATGAGCACAGGCAGACAATGAGCTCACAAGTGTTGATTCATTTGGATGGACTTTGGAAACCATCATTTCGCAAAAGACAGCTAATGCCTCTGAATACATTCCATTCTTCGTGTACCCTGTGACCAATGCACTCCAAGATGCAACGTCTTTTGCTCCCATGGTGTCAAACATTCTTCTAGCCTTTTCTACATGGCCTTTTCTGAGGTACCCAGAAATCATAGAGTTCTTCGCAAGCGTGTTCTCTACTGGGAATTCTGCTACAACATGTTCTGCAGAAGCAATGCTATCCGAAGCCATGTACATATGTATTAGCGAGCTATGAATGTGCGTATTGGGTGGTATTCCAGCTTTAACTATCCGGCCGTGCACTTGTTTGCCTTCAGAGAGGGCTTCCAAATGGGAACATGCCTTGAGGACAAAGGTGTAAGTGTAATTGTCCGGGGCTGCACCATCTGCTAACAGTTTATCATACAGCAAGAGCGAATCATGCGGACGCTTACCCAGTGTCAGGCCTCTAATCATGGTGTTGTAGGCAAACACATCAGGAGAAGGTAGTCTCTGAAAGATTGAAAAGGCGAAGTTGATTTGTGAAATGGAAACATACGACTCAACGAGCCTCCCAGCATTTGGAGGGCGGTCGAGGAGTCCAGACACAACCAACTGGGCATGTAGTTGTTTTACTTCCTGAAAGCTGTGGCATAATTGAAACAAGTGGATAGCCGCTGGAATTTTAGCCGGAGTCTTTGGTGATGTGATATGTAACTTCTGCTTGGGAAATGATGGAGGTGACACAGAAGAAGCCATGGTTTGAGAAGAAGGAATACTTCAAACCTCGGTAGAAGGAAATGAGTATGAATATATGATAATACATTTGAGATATCTAATTTTGGTCTTGTTTACCATCAGCTATCTGCAGCCACACGCACCAGAAGATACGATATGAGCATAATTCCAACTTAGGCCCACATCTTACACACTCATTTGATATATATATTATGATGTAGAACTTCACTATGCTGCACCGTGATGGCTACTTTTTTTTACTTTGATACAGTGGAGATTTACAAGTTCATCTGTCAAGGAGTATATAAGTGGAATTTGGAGCCCCTTAATTAAATTATGTAGCACATACACTCAAGAATCAAAGATACAACATGGTCCTAACAACCCCCAACCACCACTTGTGGGCAGCAAATTAAAAATTGATACACAAATCAATTTGAGTATACCTTGGTGATACAAAGGAAAACATGGCCTAGAAACTAATGTGAGAAAAAAATTTAGACTTTCACAAGGTAAAAAATATATATATATATATATATATATTAATGATTGGGAAAAGGTAGGAAAATTGACTTTTTTGATGATTCATAAAGACTTAAACAACAACAGCAAGGAGGCAGCTGTGAGCATTAGCAGTGGGTATGGGTAGGACTTGATCTGAATCCCAATCTGAATCCCACTTGAATTGTCGCTGGCTGACACTGACGGTGGTATTGCAGGGCATTCAAGACCCTCCTTCCCGCCCCTGCACTCGCTGGCAAAAAGGCCAGCTGGGTATCTTCCATAGAGGTTGATGTAGCTGAACATGGTTGAAGCACAATCGTTTGTTAAATCATTTAAAACATCGGCATAAGGGCACGCAAATTCCAAAAATGCTGCACAGCAGGGCACAGCTAGGTACTGGGGTCCTTTGCATTTGCTTGTGATGATTGTGTAATTTAAGAACTCGAAGTTCACTGTGCAAGCTGCAGATAATAACATTAACCGCAAAATATCATTAGAAACCTTTTGGATATATATTGGGTAGAGCGATGTAGTAATAATGCTTTAAAAGAGCATTGCCTGTTAATGTGTTATGGAGGTTTTTTTTTGGTTTGAAAAAGTGTTTTGTGTTTGAGTTATTTGTAAATGTTTCTGGTTTGAGAAGAGAAAACAAAAACATTCAAAAGATTGCAAACAAATGAACTTCCTTAGCAATGTTCTCCATCAAATCCGGCACCTCTCATCAAGTAACAAAGCAAGGGCTCTTTGCAGAATTTAAACAGGCTATAGAGGAATTAGATATATGCACATCAGAAACCAGTTGGCTATTCTATCATCATATGGGTACGTATATAGACAACCCATGGCCATATGGCCTGAATGGATCAGAGATATGACTAATTAATTAAACTCAGTATAATCATGCCCAAAGTAAAAACCTTAGTCGCTAGGCTTTAATTCAATTAATTTCTCAATACCATTTCCGTAATGCTTTTAACTAATAACAGAAAAGAAAATCCTCAAAACCAAAAAAAAAAAAAAAAAGGGTAATAATATTAGGAAGGGAATCTGAAAGGCAAAAATTAGTAGTAATGGTTACAAAGGGCAATGCCTGAAAATGCAAATCCATAAGCCTCTAGAAATAAATCAGCTAGCACGCCACACAATATAACAGATTTGATGCATCTTTATCATCCAACTAGACCTAATTGAAAACTTGAAACAATGGGCATAAAACCAAAGTTTGAAACTTTGAGCTATCAGATCTCACACTCACAGCAATAATGCATAGTAAGTCAAACCCAGAAAAATTTCTGATCCAAAAGAAAGAAATCAGCGGTGAAGATTAACACCTTTTCTAGCTTGAAGAAGGTTCCTGCCAGAAGATGCATGAGATCCAAAGATGCTATCTGCAATTATATACACACAGAAATTAAAAAAATAAAAAAAGGAGATATATAAAGAACCACATATTCACAGAAAGACAGAGATTAGGGAAAACTAATAGCACCTGAAATGAAAGTGGATGGAGAAGAAGAAGAAACAGAGAAACCCATCAAAAGGAAGGACAAGATAATTGCAGAGCTGACACATAAACAGCGATTCCACTCCATATTTCTTGGGTCTTCTTTGGGCGTGAGAGAGAGAGAGATGTTAATGGAAGAGCTAACTCTTCTATTCCTTCTATTTCTTTATTTTTCCAGAGAAAATAAAGCTTTGAACGCTTTCCTCAGTAACTCACATAGATTATATAGATTATAGACAATGACAGAAATATATATGAGCCTCATGAGTAGAGCGAAAAGCTTATACACAGCGGCAGATTATTACCACATTCAATCATTCATAATTACTGCAAACTTTATTTCACTGCACAGTGTTTATCATTTTTATTAATAACTTTAATTACTTCTAATTTTAAGTTGATTAATTTTTTTAAGTAAGACTAGATTTTATAGATGATTTTAGTAAATTGTAAGAACAATATTACATATGTTCTTGAGTCCTCACTCACTAGCATGATAATAGAAATTACAGTCAAAAATTATATTTACTTTTTTTTATAATTTTATCTAATCATAATTATAATTTTTACTATCATGCCACTAAACGAACACTTAAAACAATCTTCTTTTAAAAATGATATAAAATGTTACTGACATTTTCTTTTTTACATATTCATATAAGAAAAAAGAGAAAAAAGAATTTGAACTAATAATTCTCACTTTATAAAGTGTGATTTACAGCTGATTAAACTACCATTAAAAACAAAATGCGACCGATGGGAATTGTATGCAGTATGCCTACAAAAGTAGTTGGTTACTTTTCTTATTCTATTATTTAACAAAAAAATTAGTATTAATTAAAACATAAACAACTAAAAGACAGAGGGAAACGCGTATGACTGAAGTGGGTGACAGCAGGAAAGATGACCCCGTCAGCATTCCCCAACCAGATTCTCCATACACAAACAACTTTCGCTTTCTCTCTCTTCTACGTGTAACCTTCTCAATTTTGAGATTTTTCATGTATTCCATTTTTGTTCACAGAAAATGCTTCACACTATTCATTTTTTATATTTTCACAATTATATAATTTTTTTTAAACTATTATTAAATAATAATTCATTTCAAATCTAATAATAATTTTAAAAGATATATAAAAATATAATAATTTTAAAAGATATATAAAAATAATTAGAAAATGAAAATATATGTAACATTACTCGTTAGTTTATGTTTTTTTTTTTTTTTTTTTTAATTTTTTTCCCTTTTTCTACTGTGTTAGCCTCTTGTTTTAAGTTTTTTAAATCATATTTTAGGAGGATTTTTGGTATAGTATTTGGTTTTTGTGTTCTTCTTTATCTTCTATCTAGCCTCCTACAATATGAGATCTGAAAGCTATACTACATAAACGCGTACAATAGTTGCCTTTTAAATAATGTTTTAAGAAGGAAAATAAATGCAAAAAATTAGTTTTTGCCAAACATGATTACATATACTACATAAATAACATTAGATTGTGAACTAAAATCAGACCAAAACTCTTTATCAAGCTCAATTGTACTCTCCTTTATCTATTATATAAACAAAACTAACCAGCACATCAACATGTATGCCCCGACCCATTTCTCTGGGCTAATATTGTACCAAAAACTACAATGTCAACAATTTTATGTCAGATGTAAGCCACATGTCCAAATAAAGATCTAAAGTCAACAATCTTGTTACATTAGTTGTTAGCATTCTATTAGGACGGTTAAAAAAAAAAAAAAAAAAAAATCAGAATTTAAATGAAATATAATAAAAGGGCACCTGACCCCACCATGCTCATATAAAAGTTCAAGCACCCGAACTCTTTTACACGAACTATACCCATTGCATATGCAATCAATAGCTCTCATTGTACCGGATTACCATATGAAAATCTAAGCCCCGTTACTTGTTAATGCTTCTTCTTTTTGTTTCTCTATAGCATTTTAACAAACACATACATGGCATTGGAGGCACGTTTAAATACATAATTGAACAAGTACAAAAGTCCAATCCCACTTGATATTTATATTTATTTGGTGGCATTGGAGGCACGTTTAAAGGTGCTATTTAGGTTATCCCCGTGACACTGCTTTGCCTCCTCGTAAAGGCATCAGTGTATTCAGTTTAGAGGAAATAATTGGAAGAAAAAAAAAATGCTGTAAGATAAATATTTCATCAACTTTTTCTTCTCTACATTGTTCCAAAGCCGATGGTGAATAACCCATACAGCTCGACTGTAAATTATGTCAAGTGCTCGCTACTCACCATAGGAGAGACAACGAGATTAAAAAAGACAAAAGATTTCTTCCCGGCGCCTCTACCAAGTATGTCCCGCTACCAACAATGCCCCCGAAATGGCGGCATGCACACGTAACTTTGTTCTGTTCTATTACGGTCAATCTTCCAGGTATTTAACAGAACAGTCTTCGTCGCTGCATCAAGGATACTCACAAGTTATAAACTCAGCTCATGGGAATATGATGGAAGCCAATTTAGTAACAAAATTTAACCCTGATACTTACATGGCATTTAGACTCGTGTAATTTCTCTAGCAACTCACCAATCTCTAGTTGCCTCGCAGCTGTTGAATGTAGTACCTGAAACAATAAGATGAATTGGAATACATCACCATCAGTTCATCAAAATCTCAATTCCACATGACTAAACCTCTGTAGAACAAAACATACTTTCTTTGTTTGTTCAAGGTCGGCCTCAACAGACTTGATCCTGTGCAAAGATTCCATAATCATCCGTTCCTTTTCCAAAGGAATTCCAACAGGTTTGCTGTTAAGTTCCTCAAATACCTTTTCCAGTCTATCAAGACGCTGTATGCATGGACCAATTCGATCTTCTTCACTCACAGCTTCAACAGCTGCTGAATGGTCATTAATGTTGTTTTCCAGTGAATTAGATGGATAAACATTATTCTGCCTTCTCCGGAATTCATATCGTAGAGTACGGAAAAATGCAACCAGTCTGACGAAGAAGGATATCAGTGCTCTTGCAACATATTGAAAATCACTTTTCTCAACGATTTCCTTAACATTGTTGAACCAACGCTTTACTGGAGTGCCTGACAAGAGACGGCAGTTTAAGAACAAGAGGGATAATAATCAAACGCTAAGCAAATATATGGTAATAACCTATATTAGCAATTGTCACGTCTATCAATAATCTTTTCAAAAATATTCCTAAATTACCGAATGAACCACAAACAATCTTTTATATTTTGGTGAAAAAGCCACCAAAAAACAGAATGAATAATAATTTATTTAATATATATATATATATATATATATATATATACATATACATATAGCAAAACCCTCATACATTAAAAGTATACAAGATTAACAACCACCCTAAAGGTGTCTCAAACTTGAAAAGCTAACTATTGGAAGAGGAGAAATTAGGAACATAGATTATAGCCCAATCAAAGAGCG
The DNA here is from genome assembly GCF_901000735.1 of Corylus avellana. Taxonomy (NCBI): domain Eukaryota; kingdom Viridiplantae; phylum Streptophyta; class Magnoliopsida; order Fagales; family Betulaceae; genus Corylus; species Corylus avellana. Next base: position 39,562,349 of record NC_081543.1, on the reverse strand, counting down.
AACTCAAAAAAAAAGATTTTAAACGCTTGCAGTCCTCAAAGAGGCACGGATTCCTAGCCACAAACAATATGTTGTTAACATATCCTAGAGAAGAAAAGAAATGATTGTCATAATAGATTATATTAACAAGGACCAACATAAATTACATTAACAAGTACCTTCCAAACTTGATGTTCCCTCACGAGGAGCATTATCCATTTCATCAATTCTAAGGGGTCGATCCTCAGAATGTCCCTCAACTTGATCACTTCTCACAGCCTTCTCAACCAGAGAAAAATTATCATCACAACTGTAGTAGGCAATTGGATCTGATGCCTTGACCTGCATATCAATAGTAGAACACACACACATTAGATAAATAATAATCAACACAATCAACGTGAGCCACTGGTTTTAAAACTCACTTCTTCATGAACTGGGTCCAAACGAGGAACTGTGGAGCTCTGCCGTCCTGATGTAGAACAAGGATCATCAATATCTGACCCTGACTCTGCTGTTGATGTATCACTAAATCTTCCCTGGATTTAGAAGAAGAAGAAAAAGAGAATGAGCTATATAGGAGCAAGATATACTAATAATGCAACATCATACTTCTGCCAATGAAACTAAGACTTGCCTTCAGTGGACGTATCTTAGTATAAGCGTCAAATTTCTCCTGGTCCATAGAAACTCTGGTAATTTGCCTCACAAATTTTGCTTCCACATGATGTACGATCTAAACATGGGGAGCCAAAGTCAATAGAAATTTCATTCCTAAAAAAGATTTCATAGGCATGGACTATGGACTCAACATAAATCAGGCCGCAAACGATAATATATCACATAATGAAAAAAAAAATATATATATATATATATATATATATATATATATATATATATATATTGCAAGAAAAAGCTTGCCTTCATTATGTCAGGATTATTCCATGGGCCTTTGTTAGATCTAAGGCACCCTCCTTCTGTGGAACAAGTACATGAACCACCCAAGAAGTCTGGCAACTGACTGAAAGGAAAAGTGTCTAAGCAACTATTTAACAGATACTAACTTTTAAATGAGACAGAATGAACAGATGAAAGATTACTTTGAATCTATGACTTCCAGTAGTTTAGACAACGATTTGGGTTCCAGAACCTTCAATTTAAGAAGATCAATATAAAGTCAGTTGAGGCTGCATGAGAAATACAATAAGGTAGTCCTAACTATATCCCCATTACCTGTATCTTTGCAATAGTCTTTGCATCAAGAAATTTCTGTGCAGCAGGCCAAAGCATCTTTTTGAAGCCCGGACCAGCATTGACAATGTACATTCGATGTAAAGTCTGTAGATTTATGGTAATAATTACACACCAATACATTATTGGAAAATAAGATATCATTAGGGAGACTCCAGTACCTCGGGGTAGTAACTGTTGTCAATTTTTGTCATGGCAGCCAAGAGATTTGCAGCAGTCCGGGTGAAATTCTTAATGCCCTGTATTTAACATAATTGTCAATTGCCAGTTAAAATTATGCAGAGAAGCACTATGTAAGTTATACAAACAATCGGCTATTAGTAGAAGAAAATATTTTGAAGTTCCTATCAACAAGCATATAACGAGTCTTTTATTCTCGTCCCTGTTTATTGAAAGTGTGACCTAGTGCACCCAAATTATGATACAGGTGACAGGTGTACAAAGCACAAAATATGGATGTTAAACCTGACTGAACTCTTTAAAGTACATGCACAACAGGAAACAGCACCGATCTCCCTCAGTTAGCAAAAATTTGATAAATTTTCTCCATGACAGACCAAATTCAATTTGACAAAGGCATTCCCACGTAGAAGTCAACATACCAAGCCCTGGACATCCAGTATCGTTGTTGTCGAACAGATCCGCCTTTTTGCTGCAATTGAACAAGCAGGAAATTTCTCCTGTAAAGCCCTTTCAAACTCTTGTACATGGTACTTTAAGTAGCGATCTATCGTGGTGATGCGCATGAGCCTACTTGGATGAGCTTTCCCAAGCCTCTCGATGTAAACTGGCCTGCCTTCCTTGTCAACTCCATGGTACCCTTGGGGATAATACTGTAAGACTTCTTCCAGCTCTTGAAATTCAAAATCCTTCATTAATTAGCAGAATACAGGGTTAGCATCAGACAGGATGTACATAGTGAGCATAATGCAGTTGCGACATAGTATGGCCTAGTAAAACTCAGATGCAACTATATCATTTTCCCAAGTTCTTATCCTTTTTCTTTTGCCACCAAGTTATGACATTACCGAAAAATTTAGTTACAAGTTTCTAACACCCTTATATTATGCTTAGATTGAGAAAAAGACAGAAAAAGTTCCTCCCTAAAGCATTCTGTAGAACGAATCAACTGAGACTTATATGGCTGGTGTCATAATTTAATATCACTACCTCCATAATGGTGTCAGTTCCATATTCTTTTCTCCAATTGAGCATTTCTTCCCACATCGGGATTGTTTTTTCGATGTTAAAGTCCCTAGCTTTCAAAAACCTGCCAAAGATTAAAAAAAAAAAAAAAGGATTACAACTCAGTTTATTCATGTAAAAGGTGAAACCAGCCAACCAAAGCAGCCAGTATACTCATGTAGCACATTATACATTGAAAGATACAACTAACCTCAACAAAGTATGATAGTCGTCATGCCTGGGAGGCAACAAATCCCTGTCAACGAGTTTTTGACGCAATTCACAGACAGCACTCTCCTCCTTTGCATCCCGCACATCCTCGATTGCAACTTGCGGAACCCTGTAATCGATTTTCCTTTTCCCTCTTTTCTTAAGAGAATGGGTGAATTTATTTGAAGCACTTATTGCCTTCTTCTTGAGGTTCCCAATTTTTGATCGCCGTCTCTCATCTTCAGAATTCTCAAAATCTGATTTTCTCTCCCTATTTTCATCGTGAAACCCCAGTCCTTCTTGGCCTTCAATAGGAAAATTAAAGATTAGTAGTCAAAACAGCACTTGTATATCCACTTATCCACCACTACACATTATTCTAAAGCTTTAATCATCTTTACTCTTCATTTTTCCAACTAATCAACCATCATAAAAAGCCATCAAAATTAGCAAGCAAAAGCACAAGGCATGTGTGTCCTAGAAACTAACTAGCAAGCATACCTGACATTTCAGACCACAGCAAAGGGAAGAGTTTCAAGCTTAGTCTTCAGAGGATTCAGAGAAACCCACAGCAAGCTCACGGGCATTGATGCAGCTCTAGCTCACGGGCATTGATGCAGCTCTACACTGTCAAGAACAGAAGGCAGCAACTAAGCATCCCAAATTCCAAATGCAAGATACCAAATATGTTGCACGTAAATGACAAAGCATAGCATCAAAATTATATATATAAAAGACTAAGTTCCTAATTCAGTAGGAGAAATAATTGTTGGTGACGAACTTTCTTCTATTAACGCAAATCCCCATATCGAAATATCTCTACACATCCAAAGTACCTAAATGGCAAATCAACAAATGCTTTTGGTTGTCGATAAGAAAACGACTAGAAGATGGAAGGAAGGAAGCAACTTTCTTGTGATGTGGTACTTTCCCTGTGTCTCCGAATACATAAAAAAAAAATTGCATTTTCCTGTAAACCTACAATTATTTTACTCCAAATTCTCCGAAAAATTAAACCTTTTCACAAGAAAAGCCAGAATTTTCACTTCTTCTCATCACTTTCGAGCAAACCAAATAAATTCTTTAACTTTCAACACTACTCCTATAAATCCTGAAAATCCAATAGATCTACCTCGACAAAATCCCAAAAAGAAATAAAATAAAATTCCAATCAGATATTCAATTCACCGCCTTTCATGGTTTTTCACTTCCTTATTCACCGACGAAATAATAAAAAACCAAAATACACCAAATTTCCAAAAGATTCAGAAGGAGAGCAGCTAAATTTTAGCTGAAACCTCATAAAGCAACTCAAAGTCTCAAAATTCAGCAAAAAATGAAATAAAAAAGACTCGCTGACAATAGCTCTGAAACTGATGCAACACAGTGACGCCGTTAAAAGAATTGAAAAAAAAAAAAAAATTAAGCATTAATGGCAACAATCACCGATCACATTTATAGTAACGTTCTCCACAAACTTCAAAACGCATTAAATCTCATCAATGCAGATTAAAAACAACGCCTTAGATCTCACATTAAACTCGGCGTAGAGACAGAGCACCGCACGCATCCTTTACTTGGACCACAGATTAAAAATAAATAAATAAATAAAAACTGTGAAAACGCACCGTCAAAGAAAACTACAATCGGATAAATGGAGATCGCAAGCTCCTAGACTCTAGAGGAGCTATAAGACCGTTTTTCAAGAGCCGGAGAATCTCAGGGGAAAATATTCGAAATTCACCAGCACTTCAGAGTCGCATAAGCTCTCCGGGAAAATAAAGGAATTTTCTCGAGAAAAAAGAAAAAAAAAAAAAAAGACGGTAGAGTTCTGTGAGCTCGAAGGAAACAAAGAGAGATCTGATTTTCGCTAAATATTCTCTCTCTCTCTCTCTTTTTCTCTTGTAATTAATTGATTTATATGATAGGTTGTTTGGGTTTCACTTTCTCTCTCTCTCCCAAACGATGTTGTGGAGAAGAAAGAAGGTTCCAGCGCCCCCCACGCCACTTTGCGTCGCTTATTAAGAATTTGGGTTACGTGTCATTTTCTGCTTTAAATTTTACTCCTAAACTTTCTACTCATAAATTGGACCAATTGTGACTTTACCCTCTATTTCGCAAAGTACCAAATTCCCGCATTTTATGTTCCTCCTAGTCCTACTGCTCTTTATTCTTAACCACCAAGCCACCAATTTTTTTTTTTAAGGCCACTTTGTATTTGTCATTGCAATTAAATTTTTTTTAAAAAAAAAAAAAAAAGGTGGAATTTGAAAATATGATTTTTTATAACCATATATATATATATATATTTTGTGCCACGCAATAATGTTCAAATTTAAAATATTTATTCTGATACCATATTAACTAACAAAAATTTTACAAATATTTCATAAGATTGACCTAACAATATCCACCAACTTTTTTAACAATCACTTATTCAAAAACCGTTAGAATATATCACATCAACTTTGTGAAATATTTATAAGAAATAATTAGTGCTCTTTTAAATTTCAATTCGAATCGAAACAAAGCTAAACATTCAAATAAAGATATTTATTTGAATGTTTCAATTCTAATTGAAATTCAACAAAGCTAAAACACCCTCTTCTTTAAAATCTATATTTCAAACGTCATTGGAACTTATAAATTGCTCTTGAAACTAAAAAAGCGAAGAAGAAAGTGGTGGTTAAAAGGAGGAATGATTACTAGTTCGGTGCAGGCCCGGAGGAAATACGGGATGATGGTTGAGATGATGCACCGGCAGAGCAGAAAGGAGTAGGCTAGCCCTATTAGGATTTAGGCTATTAGTTACTACCCATTTTTGACAGCATATGTAGCTTAACCCATTAGACTGGTCATTGGCTCAAGATTGCCTATCATATCTCTCTCTTGAGTCCTCTCTAAATTTAGATTTGACTAAATATTTTACAACCAAAATCAATAATTGTGTCACCACTAATTAATTAAGTCTTGAATAAATGTTGAGTAGTTCATGAGTGAATTGAATAAAGGTTTTCTTAGATTTATTACTCAAATTTTTAATGACATGTACAATAAGTTGTTGAACATTCATATCCCCTTTCATAATTCTCCTCTTTACTCCCACGCTGCCGCCAGAATAGGTTGTCTGACCACTCTCACTTTTGTGGTTGGCGTTGGAGCTAGGTAGCATGAGCGGAAGTAACATTTTGTGTTGAAAAAAACATGGACATATCTAGGGAGTTAGTTGGTAGTTTGGTAGTTTGTTAGTAGGCATAGACCAACCACTCTGTCCATCACGTAACATTAAGGTACGCAATGCATGACAAACCTAACACCCAAGTGTATATATATATATATCATTCTTTTTAACATTTATTTTCTTTTATATTTGATTTGCAAGGATAATTTGTATTCATTAATTTTAAGTACTTTTATAATTCATCCTTCCAATTGAGTGTATGTTTTATCTAATTTACCAAATGTTTAAGAGTACTTAGAGAACTTTTTTTTTTTTTTTTTTTTTTTGTGTCGGTTTGGGAAAAACTTAAGAATAAAAGCAATTAAAGAAATTGATAAATGTGGGGGTCCCATCATAACACGCAAGAAAACGTAAGGAAGGTGACATTTGAGTGAGATGTTGTTCATTAAGTCTATCTAATCATAATTTTACTTAATAAGAAGTGGTTGACACGGAAAAGGAATTACAGCTTGACGCGTTTCAAGCTAAAAATACACGTGGATGATAACTGGCAATTGCCAATATCGTTGCTGTTTGCCATGAAATGCTTCTAGAGAAAAACCATAATATATATATTTACATTAAAAACGACTAGCTTCTCATTCTCATGTCAACCACCAAATTAAGAAAAACCTAAAAAAGAAAGATGCTTGCCTTATCTCCAAAATGATTGTCAAACTAGGAAATTGTCAAATATGAATCTCTCACTGTGGAAAGTGGAAGTAGTCATCCTATACAGTGCATAAAAGTAAACCATTAGCGGTGGATCCACTTCACGTTTTAGTCAATGACGACGTATTATGTGGACACCGTACCGTATATAGCGTATAAAGTGGGTAATTATAATATATAGGCCAAACTTTGGCTAAGTTGCAACCGCGCGAGGGGTCAAAATTAAGATGGCCATGTACGAAAAAAAAAGCGATAAAGTAATTAAGCTGCTTTAATATATGCTCCAGAAATTAAAACATAATATTAATGAAAGCAATAGCTACACTTAATTAATTAATTTACTCAAATTTTCATAAATAACATTTTTTCTAAACCGTTGATTGCAAGTGAGAAGAGATTGAGAGCGGTAGAGTAGTGATCAGTAGGGGGAATGTAGAGTGTAGAAGGGCACACGAGGTCCAAGAAAACTGAAAAGCAAAGCGACTAAACATGGAAAGGGAGAGGCAGAGAGGAGAAGAAAGAAGAAAGAAGAGAATAGTAGCGGAGGCTGAGGTGAGGCTCCATCGCTAGAAAAGTCTGTTTCAAAAGGACAAGAGATCGAGAGTGACACATCATCGGCAGAATAGCTATTTAAATTTGCATGCAGTTTCTAGTCACTTTCATTTCGTCTCCGTCTTCGTCTCTGTTCCTATTTAGACTTTTAGAGTGGGGGTGGGGTGTCTCTTTTTGTTTTTTTAAGTGCATGCTTGTGGTTGTCGTTGTGGTTGTGGTTGTGGTGTAGCATATTATTATTTGTATATATGTATATAGAATTAGTGTTGTGTCGGCACTGTCGATAGCCACCTCAAAAAAGAAGACAACATGTGTATTGTAGATTATATATATATATATATATAGTAGAAGAAGAGGATGGATTTGGGTTGGAGGTTTCTTTTTCTTCTTTTGAGTGTTTCGAACCCCTGCAGTAACTCTTTTTTGAACCAAGGAAAAGCAAGGAAACCCCGTGATTCTCTGACTCTCACTGTCACCCTTATTTCGGGTTTTACCGTCGAGAGGGGAGAGAATGTACGTACGGTAATAAATAATATCTCTTCTCCCCTGGTTCCTGCCACTTATTAAAGAGTGATTAAAGAAAGAAAGAAACAGTGGGAGTGGGGAATTTGGTCAGAGAGAAAAAAGCAGGGACCATTGGGAATTTCATCTTTATTTAATTAATTGTTTTTTCTTTTTGTAGTCTTCGATATTTCCGACATTTGCTTTGGTTTTCGGAACTTCCCACATCAAATCAGGTCAACTATCATCTTAATATTTAATTAATAATCTTTTCTCTCTCAAAAAAAAAAAAAAAGCTCCATTAATTCCACTCCCCCTTAATCGTTATTTATGGATGGATGCAAATGATTTTCTTTTTAAAGGTTACGTGGAAAATTAATAAAATTAGAAGCACCTAAATTAATGAAAGAATAATTAATTTGGTTTGCACATGATCTGTGAAGATGTACCTCGAAGCACGTACACGTTGGTACATCATCTTTTGTTATGACAAGATAGATGATAGATGATAGCTCATTAGCTCAGAATGCACATGGATCATACTTTTGAACTTTTTTTTATCTTTCAAAGAAGAAAAGCTCATTCTTAACGGTGTGGTGCGTACGTTAAGGCGACGGAAGAGACGAGTAGGAGTAGGATAAGGGGAGAGAAGGAAAAGATGAGAAGAGTCTTTGTTTCGTTGAAGTGAAGTATGGATAGGGGTGGTTTGACTTCCACTGCAATTCATTAGGATTTAGGAGGGAAGGGTAGATTGGTTATTATCATGTTTCCCAACCTTTTTTTAGTAATTTGAACAATAAATCTTCAAATCTTTTGTTTGTTAAAAGGATTCATTCTACAAAATTATCCTAACCAGCTTAATTAATAATTACAATTATTGACTATTGGAATGCTAAGAGGTGTTATCCAATGGAGTATAACTTATCTAAATATAAATGAACATATTGCAAAGAATAAAACTGTAAAGGTATTTACCATATTGACAAATTGACGTAACAGTTTACATAATATTTATCACATTACATTCATTTCCATAAAATATGGATAGAAATGTCAATTTGTTAATAGTCATAAAATTTAAATATCCTAGATTAACTAGAACTTCCTTGCTTCTAAAATTGCCTTTTAATTGAGAAGACTTTTAGCACGCAAGAATGATTAAGGCATGGAAATTTTTGGATTTAGAAATAGAACTTTACTAATCCCTCCTTAAAACCAAAAGCCATAGAGCAATATATCATGTAAGAAACATCAAAAAGAAAGGGACAAATGTTGGTAAGCAGGCCGAGTGCGTACTACAGGAAGTAAGTAAAGAAATAATGAGAAGGGCCAAAGAGTAGTGTTGGAATTATGCAGCCGATAATGTGGTTGAAAGGGACATGCTCCTAAGTTCCTTCTGCCCCCATCGTACGCCTCTCTCTCTCTCTCTCTCTCTCTCTCTCTCTGTTTTTTTTTACCCTTATACTAAATGGAGTAATAAATAACAGAGATTTAAACATGGATCCCACACCTGTTGGAGTTGCTGGAGAAGCATTAAAAGAACAAGATGGAAAAAAGGGGGGCAACCCCACAAGCAGATGCCATGCATGTGATAGAGAGAGAGAGAGAGAGAGATGCCCACCTTTCACCCCTCAATAAATAGGATAAATAACCGCAGCTTGGTGAATTGATCGTGTGCACATTCATTATTTGTGCTCAAGCTGTCACTTGCTGTCGGACTTTGTCCTCAGATATTTTACAGTTTTCCATGCCAGTTTGGGTTTAGGTAGCCTCTTCTCTTCTAC